>NW_011370909.1:69314-75633 GCF_000735185.1 Notothenia coriiceps | reverse complement strand
AGACAACCACCTTTGCATAAAATGAAGTAATGGACAGTTGACACTTCACCCCCGTCCCCCGTATGCTATTGCCCTGTGTTTCGGACGTGTTCATGTCCACCATTTGACTGACCCTACGGTTGTCCGGTTGTTCGTTCATGTCCTTACTTACCCATTTATGCAAAGTGCGTGTTGTCTATTTCGTGACCTATGTAGCTACTCTCCATCAGAAGAAACCGGTGCAGGTAGCTCGGCGCGGTCGCAGATGGAGATGGAGACGTAAGAAGGAGGAGAGGGAGAGTCGGTGAAGAAGGAGCAAGGAGAAGGAGAGGAGAACGAAGGTACAACCGAAGTAACAACGCAGCTTATGTCATGCAGTGGACACAGAATAAATATCACGATTGTAGGACTAACTACTCGGTTGTAATACGATGGTCACAAACAGTCCAACCTTGCACAAAGAACTAGTAACCAGTCACACACTCGCTTAAACTTTATAGTCACAAAATTTGTCGATTGTCCACACTGAAATACAGTCCAAGGCACACAGAATGGCACCCTCTTGCACCACGTCACAAACGTTTCACGGTACAACTAAACGTTAACACACTTTTCGAATTTGCACCAAAATCTCAAACCTCTAAACTCGGCTACAAAACGCGAAACTCACAGTCAATTTTATGTAAACCGAAGTACCATATTAACAATCACACAATCGGGTTAACTTCTTTTTGACATAATGTTGCACCTGAAGTGGATCAATACAATTGTTGAGAAAAAATAACCAAGAACAATAAACCACCAATTCAATGCAACAGTCCTTATTCACTCTTCAACTTACCATCTCACCAGACCCAATCTGTCCGACCACCCAACAAGTCATGACTTATGTATAAATCTGATACATCATGAGAGTATTCTTCTTTGTCCACGTCCTCTCCCTCCAGCTCTACCTCTACCTCTCATTCTTCCTCCTCTCACTCTCAGCCACTTCTTCCTCTTCCTCTTCCTCTTCCTCTTGCTTCCATGTTGGCTTCCATTGTTGCTGTAATACAGTACTCACCTGTGGTCTTTTTATAGTGCTAACATCCTGATTGATGAGCCAACAATTATGCTACCAGGTGTTTGGTCAGGTGGAACGTGTTTCTTGATCATTGGTCCATGTGTGAGGAATTTTGAATATCAGTGTTTTAAACCTGCTAACACGTGACTTTATGTCAGATTCCTGTGTCTTACGTGGAGAAACGTGTGCAGTGGTTTGCAAAAAGTGCCATGTTGATTTGCAAATTGTGTGAAAAGCTTAAAACGTGTTTAGAGTTTTGGAGATTTGAGCCGATGTTTTGCTCTTTGAGTGTCAGTTAAAATAATTGTGCTTCATGTATAATTTTTGTTTGTTAGCAATCGAGAAAAACTGTAAGCTGATGTTGAGATATATTATGAGATAGTACAACAAAATCACTTTGAAAAGTTTAATTTTCCACCAGTTTCTATTATGTAAATAGTACAGTTGTTTGCTTACAAGTAAAGACAAATATCTAGTGCCAAACTGGAAATGGATTAACAGCACACAACAAATATAGATATTACAGAGATGCAGATGAGATAATTAATGAGAAGATGAAATACAAGACTGCACAAGCAGCAAAAGCCTTGTGTATTGTGTTTGATTGCTATAATCCCAACATATTGTAGAAAGGAACTGTTCTGAGGGAGGCTGATAGCTCGAAAGCATTTTAATTAATGAGACCACACACAGTTTCAGTTTGTCTCTTATCGTATTACAAAATGTACGGACTAAATTAACTAACACAGCCTGTGGACAAATCTGTGTGACACATCCAGAAGGCTCGGCATAATTGGAACAAAGACAAAGCGCAATTGATTCCAGTGTCTTAGTTTGGTAACATTTAATCACTTGGAGACAATTTTCTCCATTGATCCCTTTGTTTAGATAATTTTGTGATATGATCTGTTGAGGCAAAATTCTTTGAGAATAAGTGAATGTTGTTTTTCCGAATGTATCTGAAACTACAACTTTAACAGATTCAAAAGTTTTCTGTTATGAGAATCAAGATCAAATGATACGCATGCACACACACGCACACACACACACGCACACATGTTTTAATCAATGAATTGATATAAGTACCAGTATCTCTGATCAAATCAAAGCAAATAAAAATGTATTATAGCCCCATATCACAAGAAATGCCTCAAAGGGCTGTACAAAGCAAACAAAGACAAAAACAAAATAGCATACATTTAAAAAGTATACAACATTATACATCAACATAAAGTATTGCCATGTGATAAAAGCATGTGACTTCATGGTAATGGAAATACGTGATAGAATGAAAAGGCTCTGCCACCTACAGTAACTATCGTTATTTTTGTTGTTTTGGATGAGTTCAGAGAAATATGTCCACAGATATGCTAAAAGCACTGTAGGGCTGTCCCGAACATCATTTTTCCAGGCTCCGGATATTCGGTAGTAACCAGCAGCGAATATTCTAATATTCGGAACGGAGAGAATTCTTTTTTTTTTAATAAAAAAACATTTTCCAAAAGTTTTTTAAAACACACTGTTAAGCAGAAGCGCAGAAAGAGCATACTACGATTTATATTTCTTTATTGTCTCAGTACTCGCATACATTAAAACTAATGTGTCCTTTGCATTTAACCCAACCTATATACCATCCTAACCCACCTGGGCTTTGGCAGCCGCAGTGCAGCGCCCGGGGACCAACTCCGGTTCCAAATTCCGTCGTTTACAACCTGAAGAGTCAAACAAAGATACAAAACACGTATTTCGGTTATAACAGCAATGCTTTTAATAAGATAGCCGTAACAGTAGGCCTAACAGTGTAATACTTGTTACCGACACAGTAAACATTATTTAAATAAATAAAGAACGAAAAAGAAATGAACGAACTGAAATAAATAGAACAAGGTAGCGAATTGTAATAACACCAGCACACATTTTAATAAATGAACAATTTAAATACAAATAAATGAATGGCTTGGCTTTATATAGAATAAAACTAACTGTAACAAATAGAACAAGGTAGGAGGTAGCGCCATAACAATAACAGCAGCATACACTTCAAGAAACGAACAATTTCTTTCCAATCTTTCAAATAAACAAATAAATCACAATCAGGTTGCAAGCTTCATTTGACTAAGCCGTACGCCAGCCTAACTACACTCTCTTCATGTTGTGTGCGAGGAAGATGAGTTTATCCACATTCGCAGGTAAAAGTGAACTTCTGGTCTTGAGCCAGCGTTTGAGAAAATGTGCTCTGACGGGGTTGAAGTGGCCGGAACGCAAAGGCAGTGCTTGGCCGCAAATGCCAGTTTGGGATACCGGTCACTGTTGTGCTTCCACCATGCAAGTGGGCCAGACTGGATTTTAGTTGTGTCTCTCAAATATTGCTCCATCTCTTTCTTCGCGCTGTCTCCATCGCGTTCTTGTTCCTCTTCATCATCGGACTCATACTGCATCAGCATATCCTGATGTTTATTTTTTTGGGGGGGTGGCGCGGCAGTCTCCTCTTCTCTATCGCTTGCTGCCGGCTCTCCTTCCACCTCCCGAACGGTCTGTCGCTGGTGTAGATTTTCAGCCAGGCGGACAACCTTAAAATCAAATAGCATTTTATTAGTCACGTGCACAAGATAAAGTAGTGTGGCATAATAATAGTAAATATAATTTAAATTTAAAATATTAGTCTAACCTCAATGTAGACGAGGTCCTTCTTCTCGTTCGTGAGGAATTTTAACTGCTTAAATCGCTGGTCCAGTGCTGAAGAAAGGAGGTAGATGCTGCTGGGCTCCAAAAGTGACAGCTTCCATCCGCTGTCGATCTCCGTGACGAGGGTCTTCTTCACTTCTCTGATGGCAGGGCTGTCATCCTCCTCCGGTGACAGGTGGCGCCTCTTCAGGTTAAAGAGCATTTGCATTGTTGCAGACAACGACAAGTTCTCCATGGCAGTTCTGTGAGCGTGATTAGGGGCCCCAGCACTTCTGCTGTCTCCTGTGCCAGTTTCCACTGGTCTGCTGTCAGGTCCAGGGTGCAATCTGCTTTCTTCGTGATGCTGGGATCTGACAAAACAGCTGTCAATGGCCATCGTTGCTCCACCAGTCGGTCAAGCATTTCACACGTAGAGTTCCATCGAGTAGCAACGTCATTTGTGAGTTTGTGCGCTACAACATTCTGCTGCTTTTGTTTGTCTTTCAAAGCAGCTGTAGCCTTTGGACTTTTTCTGAAGTGTCCCACGAGATTCCTGGCAGCCGCAACTGTGCAGCGTATTCTTTCCTGTTTTAGGGCTGTATTTATGCACAGCTGTAGCGTGTGTCCTGAGCAGTAGACCCCTTGAACGTTGCCCCATTTCTCCGGTTCTTTCTTCAGCATCTCTGTGCACAGCTTCATGTTGCTGGCATTGTCGTGAACAACGGTTACTCGTTTATAATTCGGAATGGCAAAGGCGTCCACCACTTCTCCAAGTTGTTCTGCAATGTTTACTCCCGTATTGTTCACCTCCATTACTTTGGTTTCCAATACAAAGTTACAGAGTTTCCACTCCCGAGTTATAAAGTGACAGGTGACAGCCATATACGCCTCCATACGCAACGAGGTCCAAATGTCCGTTGTAAAAGTTACGGTTTAACTTATAGGTACGATGTGCATAAGAATGGTTGACGAAGGGGTTCAACCCGTTTCACCCTCATAAAAAACCTGGTATAAAAAGTAAGTAAAAATCCCGTATAAAAGGGCTGGGGTTCGACCATATTGACTTAAACTTTAAACCTTACCTTTAACCCCTTAAATTCGTATTAAAAGTCCACTACAACATTTAACCTCAAATACCTCCGCCCAACCCGGATTCCTCTATTTGGTGGGGGATGTACTTCCACCGCATATTTTAATAATACGTCGTTTTTACCCGGGTTTTTTCTCTAATTTTGAACTGAAAAAGGTTTCATTTTGTAACTTTCCAAAAAAGGGTCTCCCTACCCGTCGTGAGAACTTTACCCCCTGATTCCCTATAAAACCCCGCACTAGTGTTTCCTGGCAGTTTCCAAAAACAACGGTTGTTAAGTTGTCCCAGCGTTTCCTTTTTTGGGCTACTCTTTTTTTTTATTTGCTTTTTTTAATGGTTTTTCAGGACTCTTTCTTGTTTTCACATTCCCCGGGGTGTTTCCCTTTCGGGAATAGGAGGTCAACCGCCAAATAAAGTAATAAAGAATCCCTTTGCCAACCCTGGGGATGGGACCATCCCAATCCCGCACATGGGCTTATAAGTGATAAAACTTATTAAGCAAAAGCAACCGGTTTGACTAAGGCCAAAAGTTAAAAGTAATTAAGCCTATAAAGCAAAAAAATAAATAAAAAAGATTTTACATAAACGTAAATTATTTCCCGCTTAACGGTAATAAGGACTATGATATAATATGAAACTTAACCGGGGTTGACATTTTTTAACACCATTTAATATATGGGGGTTAGAAGTTCCCGGACACCGAGCACTGTTAGCGCAAGTGAAAGGTGCCAGGTCTTGCGTTTTGCCGGTGCGAAGTGGAGCGAAGTGGGGAGCAAAAGTGGGTGTTTTTTTTACGTCCCTTCTGAAGTCGACACACCTGGTAAATTTTTGTAACCCTGCTGCCATTCTTTACTTCCGTCACACGGTTTATACGCTATTCCTTTGACCGGATGGTGCCACCGTTTCGTTGAGACTTTTCAGTGGACCTCACGGACACTCAATCATCGGATCCGAATCGAATCGCAAACAAGTTCAACGGTACCTATTTGACGAAAATAGGCGGCAATTTGTCGTTGCAATGTGTACCTAATTTTTTGGACTGAATGAAACGCGCACCTTTTATCAACGTCGTTCGTTGGCTTAACAAAAAAATATAATCAAAAAATTAAAATAGGTTTATCCTTTTATTCATCCCTCATTACACCCTCTGTAAGACCCCGATTCCGTTAATACCCGTATTTCAACTCATCGAGTCTAGGATTATTATTACGGGGGCCAACATCACAGGCTATCCACCTTGAGGGTGTAGTAGGGTCGGTAGTTGTAGGAGTTGTTATGTGCGTCTGGGGATGTTTTTTGGCTATTGCTCTTTTCTTCTATCTCCTATTGTCTACGGTACCATCTAGTAGCGATACCTATACTCTCGGGTATAGATCGTACTCAGTTTCCGCTTCCGAAGTCTTTTAATTACTGACTTCGACCTCGGACCGAATGGTGACAGGGGTTTGCGAGGTCATAAATCCTACGGTACAGAGACTTCCATGTCGCTAGTGGCCTCTGGGTTTAGACGATTGAGTCTAACT
>NW_011370909.1:66141-69272 GCF_000735185.1 Notothenia coriiceps | reverse complement strand
GGTGTGTGTGTGTGTGTGTGTGTGTGTGTGTGTGTGTGTGGTGTGTGTGTGTTGTGTGTGTGTTGTGTGTGTGTGTGTGTTGTGTGTGTGTGTGTGTGTGTGTGGTTGTGTGTGTGTGGTGTGTGTGTGTGTGTGTGTGTGTTGTCTGTGTGTGTGTGTGTGTGTGTGTGTGTGTGTGTGTGTGTTTGGTCTCTGCGTGTGTGTGTGTATTTCGTCTTCACCTTTCAGAAATTACTTCTCCTTTGACGACATAGGTCAGGAGACCCCCTTTTTGTCGAGATTAATAAGGTTTAGGTTTTAGTTCTTATTATATTCTCTGGGCCAGGGCTCTCGTCTCCATACTGTTCCTCTAAAACCCTAATCCTCACAACCCTAAACACGTTTCTATTGGGTAGTGTACCACTGAAAAAGAAAACAGACACCGCAGTAACAATGTCTCCGAGAAAGTAGACAGACTATTCCCTAACTCAATTCGTTCGGAAGACCCCACCCCTGACCCACCAGTCTGTCACTGTAATCGACGAACCACTCAGTAGAGATTGTAGACATGGGTGGTGGAGACGAAGAGTGTGAAATCTAAATGTCCAGACCAGAAAATCGTACCCCCTAAATGCAGGTGGCAGTGTATTCACGTCGGTCAGAACATTATGTACAGTTTAAGCTAAAATATAACGAACCTACTCGAGATTAACAGTGTCCGCCTAGTCTTGTTTTTTCGGTGTACGTCCCCAGTGTAAGTTATCCGTTGTTCTTCTCTCTGAACTGGTTTCTCTATTTTACACAGAAACATAATCTCTAGGACAGTAATCGCTCCTGGCACACACAACACACACACAACACACACACCAACACACACACACACACCACACACACACACAACACACCACACACCACTAACACAACACCACACCACACACACACACACACACACACACACACACACACACAACACACAAGTAAAGAGAAGAGGACAATTACTTGATCGTCGCGTAGTCGGTTTTCTCTCCTCGTCCCAGTGTCTTGTGCTAAAGTGGTAGGGTAAATGTAGTGAGACGACGACCGTACGGTGAGTTAATCAGTGTCGCACCTGATTGTGAGGTGCTCCCGAGCCCCTCTCTTACGTGAACCTTTAGGTTAAAACACGGTGTAGTTTACAGTCCCATCAGGAAGTTAGAGACCTATTGACGTCTCTGTCGCTCTCCCCTTCGACTTCCTCGCGCGACACCTCCACCTCCTCCCCTCTCTACTTCACAACCACCTAATTCTCATCTTTTTCCCGGGGCCCTTCTCCCCCACCCCCTATGAGTCACATTACCTCTTCAGGAGGGATGACCGGTCGTCAGGACGATGCTTATATTTCCCAGTAAACCAACCAGATACTTTATAGAGATACGTACTAAGTGTTTGTGTGTGCGTGTGTGCGTGTCCCCTCATTTACAGTGAGCACTCTCCCTACACACCCCCGCTAAAACACACCCACACAAATGTACACAGACAGGCTTGGATAAAGTGTGCACTCAACACACACACACACACACTTACACACACACATACACACACAGACACACTCCCAAGGTTTGCTGGGACACGTTAAAAGAAAAAAAATACTTTAAAGAAACAAGATGCTGTCATCAATTCCAAGCTTAATGGCAGGCAGCACACGACAAAAGGCACTAATGAATAAATGAAGTCATAGATGGATGCCAACGTGGCATACTTACCTGCAGGATTTCATTCAGCAGTGTTGCTTCTCCCCTCTGTGTGTCTCTCACCCCTGTCTCTCCCTCTTTGTGGCTGGCAGCCTGTTTCCAGAGGAGAGAGTGTTCACCCCGTCGAGTCGGGGACCGGGGCTCAGCTGCAGAGACTGACATCATCCCTTTCAGAGAGGAGGTTTTCCCCTCCCGCTATCTGCACCCTCTCTCTCTCTGTGTCTCGCTCTCCCTTTCTCTCCCTCTCTCTCTCTCTCTCTCTCTCTCTCTCTCTCTCTCTCTCTCTCTCACCCTAACTTAGCCACTCACTCACTCTGTACAGTAGTACTCCTCCTATCTTTCCCTCCCCTGCTCCTTTTTTCTCCTCTTATATTCCCTCTTTCATTTGCTTCCACATATTGCTTCTATTTTTCAAAGCCAACACAGGTGAGAGCTGCTGGCACTAAAACTGTGGCTCAGTAATAAACAGTAACAAGTGCTAAATAAGGCTTTACTAATCACAGATGCCTGGACTTGTGCTTTGTTTTAATAAAGCATGTGAATCTGTCATCCCACAGGAAACCTATCCACGAGGAGTTCTCCATTAGAGGTGTTATTAATAGATGTGGTTGCCTGCAGGTCTTTCACAATTAGCTCCCCCTCTTCCATTTCCTCCCTGCATTTCCTCTCCATCCCCGTTAAAGATCAAGGGTTGGAGGAGTGTATCAAGACTGAAGCCTAATGGGTAGCCGGCTTTCACCTATCCAATTCTCTTAGATCTGCAAGAATGAAAAAAGGTAAGGTGCTGGGCAGAGGAAGCCTCTTTGAGTCTATTGAGATGGATGCCTGCTGTGGTGCCTGCGGTGGTGGAGATCGTTGTTGCTGTCCATGGTGCTGATTACAGCAGAAGGAGACATTACTAAGGACAGCAGTGACCCTGCAGACCCAGAGAAAATAGCCTTGGACAGAGCAGCGAGGGAAACCCTGTTTCACCTGCTGCAGGAAACCTTAATAAATGCACAATCTTCCACACACACACACACACACACACTCAAGTTCACACACCCACAAACACACATGCACATATTGAGACTTACATCTACCTCCGAGCCTCCTCCTCTGTGTCTCGCGGGCATTTCTCTGCGTCTCAACTCATTTAGGCTTACATTCATCATTGTAAGGTAACAGTGGCAGGTGGGATTAAAATGGATTAGCCCTATTAAAGAAATGTGTGGTGCATATTACACCCAGACTCACACACACACACACACACACACACACACACACACACACACACACACACACACACACACACACACACACACACACACACACACACACACTACACTACTACTACTACTACTACTACTACACTACTACTACTAACTACTACTACGTACTACTACTAACTACTACTACTACTACTACGTACTACGTACTACG
>NW_011370909.1:24434-66121 GCF_000735185.1 Notothenia coriiceps | reverse complement strand
GCATATTACACCCAGACTCACACACACACACACACACACACACACACACACACACACACACACACACAAGCTCATGCATTTAAATGTAGACACAGCACAATAGCTTCCGTCCTTTAACACAAACACAGCAGCGTGTTTTGGATGCACATACATGTCTGCCCATACACAGATTCACACAGTCTGATAAAGAAACGACATATTGATGTGGGGCCAACACAGCTGTTTGATGAAGACATTCAGGGAGGAGAAGTATATATGCCATGTATATTGCTGCTTTTCTGCCACTCACACTATGGACTCCTTTTTGTTGTCTTAACTCTCGTCTCAAGAGGTAGCTTTTAGAATCTCGCCTCCTTGTTTCCATAGTGACACTTTCCCTCCTCTGTGCAAGAGAGTATGTGTGTATTTCAGAGACACACAGAGAGAAAAAGACAGGCGTAGGGAGGGAGAGAGGGGGGGATGCCAGCGAGATAACTTGGTTCACTTACATTTATTCACTATAAAAAGAAAGCGAAAAAGGAAAAAAGAAATACACACAGCCAGTTTCCTGCATCAGGGAAAGCCTCCTCTGTTCACTTTTCATTGGCCGTCAGCAGTAAGCTGTTTGAGTCTTTGACTAATGGCTCTGCAGCAGCTCACCGGAAATAAATCTGTTGTTGCTAAAACTGTGATTCCAATGATAGAGCGCAGTTACTTTTGTCACAAGTTCTTTCTTCAGCTTGTGAGAGTTTTTAATTGGAGTAAACACTGGGATTCATGCAAATGTTGGGGGCTGCAGAATATCTGAAAATATACTTCACACACGTTGAGAACTGTTGAAGGTTTGAACAATTCTGTTGAAAAAATACTTAATACATAAATATTTGTATTAAAACCTTTTTCTTTCTTATCCACCTAGTGAAAATTACCCGAGTTGAATATTGGGTAAGGTTACCTTTTCACAGATTGCATCGCCTTTAAAAATGATACTGATGTTGGTTAGATATGGATTTTAAAATCAATTGTTGAAAGAAAACAATGTCTGTAAAATCTCCTAATTTTACCCTTAGATTCTGCCAAATAATGTAGTTGACTCACTTTATCTCTAAATGGTTGCACAGCTGTATAAAGCCTAAACTAATGAATAATGAAAAACATTCAGAATGACCTTCAGGGGTAAAACTATTACCTCGATAAAATACTACCTAATCTAAATCTGTGGCGCGCTGTGTGTAATGAATTATTAATTATGGATATTAAATTGCTGAATTGATCACTTTCACAACAACCTGGGTGGATTTAGGAGATGGATGGCAGGAAAACAGGTGTGTGTAATGTGTGTGTGCTCATATGAGAGTGTATATACAGTGTCTATAAGAGTTTAAATCTCTTCCTGTGGCCCTGTAGGAATCGACACAGAGAAAATACTTAGCCGAGGAGCAAATCCCTTCTCCCCATGCCCTCCAGCATCTCAGACAACAGCGTTCCACATCAGTGAGTCAGTATCAGGAGCAAGGACACTGGAGGCTGGGCTGAGACGCAGGGTCGACTACACATAAGGGGATTGTCTAAACTGTGACGTCTGCCATCTTGAGGTGTCACAACTCTTGTTTATATACAAGGATACACCTGACAAACTTAATGAAATGAAGGATGAGTTAAATGGAGCCTCTAAGAAAGGCTGAAATGATGTTTCCCTTACTCCAACCCAATAATGCAGCACAAGGGAAAACGGGCCTAAAAGAGCATCTGAAGAACTTGTGTTGTGTTAACACAATTGCAGTTTTTGAATGAATCACATGCAGCAAAACTGATCTGAAAAAAAAAAATATCTGAGTGCCATGGCAGGATGGTATTAAATAAATTGGAGCTTTTCCTCATGAGTGGTTGAAGGTAAGTGGTGGTTCTTGACCTTTTTTTGTGAGAGAAAGAGAACAGCCCAAAGAGCAGAAAGGAACATTCTGAAAGCGGTGAAACTGGACTGTGTGTGTCAGCGTTGCTGTGTGACGCTCGAGTGGCTCTGGACTTCTCTCGGCAGCAGGTCGAAGTTGTCTTAAGCCCAGTGTTGCTCAGCTGCTCCATCAGCCTGGAGTTATCTCCATAAAAAGCCACTCTATCAGCCTGAAAGTGAGGCTGAGGCGGCGGTACAGCACTCCATCTCTCACCATTTCAAATGACTGTAACCTACCTGCCACACACTTTAGCGGGGCCGTGTTACATCGTGAGGATTTGTTATCACGGAGATATTGAAGTTGCTCGGCCATGTGATTTCACATCTGTGTGCGAGCAGCAGTGTGTGTGTGACTCCAAGCAGGTGGCACATGGCCATAGATGACTGTGTAGTCTTCTCTTCACTTTTTCTATTTTGTCTTGAATCAATCCCCGGAGTGTAACAATACCTATTTCTCTCTGTATAATTGGACTGGATGACAGGCACATCTGAAGTCAGCGGATGAAAGCCTCTCCTGACAATGGTGTCTGGCCTGTGACATGACTTGAATGAGGAAGAGATAACGCTGACACACATACACACACATATATACTGTAGGTGCCCTAAGACATGGTTAATTGAAAAGACACAAAATCTACACACACACATTTTATTTCTCATTTGCAACACAAATCAGAAGAGCCAGTGTGCAAAAAAAAGGTGATGAATTGATACAATTTGTAGAATGATCTCAGATATACCCTACAATAAATCTCATCAGTAACAAGTTGCAGATTGAATTTATTGCTGTGCACACCAAATTTGTGCTATCAAACTCTGCGTTCTGCTTGTTTTGCATAACGCTAGTGTGACAGACTGAACATTTGAATAGCTGCCAGTAAAACAAATTATTATTCAGTTTCCCCTGTATTCTGCCTTGCCTATTTATATCTCCGTGTGAGGGTGTGAATAGAATCCTGATGCATAAAAACCCACACAAACATGCTAACAGGCTGTGAACAAAACACACTGAATGCATCTCAATAAAGCACTCAAGGAGGTATTTATAAAAACAGACTCCCAAGTTGTGCCACGAAAGCACAAAATGGGTCTCTCTCTCTCTTAGCGTATTTGCTGTTCGCTTTGTCGCCACGGAAACCGCCATTACCCAAACATCCCCATGCTGGTGGACACTTACGTTAAAAGTGTCTCCCATCTCTCTCCCTCTGTCATCACTAAGATCATGCAGGCAAGTAAACATCTCTGAGAAATGGTGCTTCTCAAAAGCCACAATGTTTTTGTTCCAAGAACTGGATCTCATAAAAGGGAATACGCTTGGCTTTAGATGAATTAAAGTCACTGGTGCAACACTATGTGGTGCCTAAATCAATATATTATAAGAAAGAGAGAGACATTTTTCTCTGAAGAGACTATTGATTTATCTCACCCAAGTTGGCTATATTCATACTCTCTAATGACACCCTGTGTGACCCATGCTATGGCAAAGGTCTGTGTACGTATGGAACAGGTAAAGGAGTATATAATAGCAGCCATAAATCAATATGACGCGATGTCTAAAAGTGATTGGTTTTCTTTATCTCCTCTAAATCCCCTTCACAACCTGAACATGGCCTCATGGAGAATGCATTTCTCAAACAAAAGCTTAAAACTATTATTTGAAACAATGATTTATTTAACTGAAAACGTTTTGCAGACTGCAAGCAGAAAAAACTGCATACTGGGAAGATGTTTGTGAATAAATTAGAGCAAACCATTAATCATGCACCAATTGAATCATATAAACAGAGAGCAAAACGTTTTTCTCAAGAACAATTTCGAGTTTTATCTTTTTAACAATGGCTTATTTATAGTAATCACTGATAATGTGCTATGTGTGTATGCAGCAGGTGGACCCATTGTCATGTGCATGGGTACAATTCACTGAAACTCAACAGATAATACATCATAAATACTGAAGCATATAAAGTTACATTTATTTTGAGGCTGCAAGAGCTGGTTCAATTCTTTGGGCAGTTCTGAAGCTGCTGCATTACAATGGATTTAATGAAATGCAGCTTTCTTGTATTTTGCACCTTCAACATTCTCTACAGACAGGACCAAATACCATGAATACATACATTAGTATAAGACTGGTGATTTTCTATATTGTGATTATTGTTAACAACAGCTTGATTACAATGAACATGGGAACTGTATAGTTTATTCAGTCACATTTACATTGGGCATCTGGCATAGATACCCACTAGCATCAAAGGTGTATTACAGTTTTTCTCGATTGCTAACACACTAAGATTAAACATAAAGCACAATTATTTTAACTGACACTCAAAGAGCAAAACATTGGCTCAAATCTCCAAAACTCTAAACACGTTTTCAGCTTTTCACACAATTTGCAAATCAACATGGCACTTTTTGCAAACCACTGCACACGTTTCTCCACGTAAGACACAGGAATCTGACATCAAGTCACATGTTAGCAGGTTTAAAACACCGATATTCAAAATGCCTCACACATGGACCAATGATCAAGAAACACGTTCCACCTGACCAAACACCTGATAGCATAATTGTTGGCTCATCAATCAGGATGTTAGCACTACAAAAAGACCACAGGTGAGTACTTTCTTACAGCAGCAATGGAAGCCAACATGGAAGTAAGAGGAAGAGTGAGAGGAGGAGGAATGAGAGGTAGAGCTGGAGGGAGAGGACGTGGACAAAGAAGAATACTCTCTAATGAAATGAAATGTTATCAACCATGGTTTGACGATGAGAGAGGCTGGACAGAGGGTTCAGCCTAATCTAAGGCGATTTACTGTTGCCTCTGTAATTCGGACACTTAGACTTGAAAACAGGTTAGTTACCAGTTTATAGCTCTGCATAATTCATGATATATCAGTGCTTATATCTGTTGTGGGAAACGTATTTTCTTCATTACTGTAATTTAATTGTTGGCTTGTTGCATACTATAACTGTACACAAATCCTGCACAATGTACTGTGGTAAACTTACTTTTATGCAACACAGACACTGACCAACCACTATATCTTTGTTGTTTATCTGAAGGACTGAGAAACAAAGAGGCGCAGGTGGAAGGCTAAGGATTTCCAATGAGGCACAGGAAGCAGCATGTTGGCTTCCATTGTTGCTGTAAGGAAGTACTCACCTGTGGTCTTTTTATAGTGCTAACATCCTGATTGATGAGCCAACAATTATGCTCCCAGGTGTTTGGTCAGGTGGAACGTGTTTCTTGATCATTNCCACACACACACACACACACACACACACACACACACACACACACACACACACACACACACACACACACACACACACACACACACACACACACACAGAAGTAGAGTGGCATACCCCTCAGCGTACGTAAGATGTATAAGAGTGTGTTTTTATTTGCCAGTGAAAGTATGGGTGTTGTTTACCTTTAGCTAGATACAAACAAGGCACACGCCATCAGCTGTGCCGTGACTTGTTTGAATGCAAATTGGAAGCAACTACCTACGGTTACATGTGAACATAAATGTTTGTGTATCTGTGTGGGACATAACAGTTGCTCCCGTGCTCTGCCTCTGGGCCTTCTGGGTAATAGTCTAACATCATGTGACATGTTGAAGTGAGACTGACTGATGTTACTGATGACTTCCTTCATTCTCATATATGAGATTCTCTACTTCTTATAGTAACTCGCCTTTGGTTTAACTGGTTTATATCATTTCCTTTAAGTCTCTTTCTTCATCCTTTCGCTTCCTTTCATTGGCTCTCTTTTCAACATCCTTCAATTTGACTTTCCTTTCTTTTAAAATGTTTTTCTTCCACCTTTGCTTTGCTCTTCCTTCCTATCCCTCTAGCTTTTATCCTTGCTTATTCCTTTTGTTCTCTTACCTTCTTGTTATTCGTACTCCCTCCCTTCCCTCCTTCCTTCCTTTCTTTTTAATGTTACTCTTCTTCCTTCGTTCAGTCTCTTCCTTCCTATAACCTTCCTTTCTTCTACTTCCACCACTTGCCCTTTACCTGTCTCCCTTACTTCCTCCTTTCCTTTTTGGCTCTCTTTTCTTTCCTTTATTAGCTCTCTCTTCCTTTATTTGGAGACTCCTTTTCGATTATTGTTTACCTTTCTCTGTTTCCCTCTTTCCCTTAATACTATTTCATTCCACCAACTACCTTCCCTTCATTTCCCCATCTTTTCCTCCTTCCTTTATTCTCAATTCTCTTTTTCCTTCCTTCCTATGTTCTCTTCCCTTACATCATCGCTCGCTGCTTTCTCGCTTTTATACATGCACCCTGTCATTATACTTTCTGTTCTTTCTGTTTGTCCTTTCTTGCTCCTTCATATTGAGGTGCACAGTTGACATCTCATAACAAAAAAACGAATCATATTCATACACTTATGAATGCATGGATAAATGCCTCAACACACACATACACACACAAAGTACCACACACATTCTGAGCCGAGCACAATGAGGCCATTTCAGAGGGATAAATCAGCTGAATTGGAAAGGTTCCGTCACCACGACACACACACACACACACACACACACACACACACACACACACACACACACACACACACACACACACACACACACGTGTTTGTGCATATTCCTTCAGTGCGGTCAGCATATCCCTCTGCAGGGAGAGATACAATTCCTGCAACTGACAGGAGAAGAATAAGAGGCTGTTGACTGCCAGTGTGTGTGTGTGTGTGTGTGTGTGTGTGTGTGTGTGTGTGTGTGTGTGTGTGTGTGTGTGTGTGTGTGTGTGTGTGTGTGTGTGTGTGTGTGTGTGTGTGTGTGTGTGTGTAAGCTGTCTGGTCTTTCAAGCTCGTTATTAAATATCCATGAGACCATTAAGCTAAATAGATGAATGAGACTCTATTATTGCCAAACACGCACACACACGCAAGGACACACACAAGGTCTACTGACTAGTGAATATATGAGACTCTTTCTGATAAAGAAAAAATCAAAAAAAAAGAAGAAGAAAATAAGAAGCAAAATTAAAATTGGAAAAACAAGTTTAGTGACATAAAAGTATCTCGTTGTTAGTTTGAACCCTAACCCTTTCTTCTCAAAACATGCCAATACACACAGTATTGTTTTTCATGTGCATCTTTCTATTTTTTTGGGAAACTTTTTTCAGTTCTCCAGATATAAAATACATTTGTCTTCACTAACAATAAATATAAGACATCATTGGCAGAGGTGTATTCACAAACTGAAATACCATATCTCTATATGAAAAGATCAATTGATGCTGTATCCGAAAATAAGGTAATTAAGGACATAAGGAAATGTTTTAAAATGTGTCAGCGCAAAGCTACTAATCTCTGTACTACTGTAATACCATCAAAAGTAGGACTCAAATTGTTTGCATTATTCCCCCAATTGCAAATCTTTATCTCTTAAGAAAAACCTAAACTGTCAAACGTACCACTACCAACTACTTCAACCCTATTTCATACACATTTCATTTCATTTCTTTCTGTTTTATTTTAACCAGAGTTAAATCTCCTTTCCACATAGTGTAAATATTACTCATATAATATATTTTGTTGGCTTCCTGACCTATCTAAAGCAGCAGATTTGAATGTAAATGAATCATCGTTTGTGTTCAGATTTCATCATTAGGCATGTTATCCATCACTGACTCTTGTTTTTGATATCAAATACTCTTGTGCACTCTCATGTAACAGGAAGCATGGCCTGGACTGACCGGTGTTATCTTGTACAACAGCGTAATCACCCAGACTCACACACACACACACACACACACACACACACACACACACACACACACACACACACACACACACACACACACCAGAGGAAAAGAGGAAAGATTGCCTTTCTTCTGATAACTATCGTTCATCTCATCTTACACTGTACCCCCTATACAACCACACACACACATATACACACACATGCTCATCTTACCTGCCTTACTATAAAATGTACCCCCCTCAACCAACATGAGCTCACCACATGTCCTCACCTTTAAAACCCATCAATCAATCTTTGTCTGTGTGCGTTTGTGTGTGAGTCTGTGTGTGTGTGTTGTTGACCATTATAAAGTGTACTTCCTCTTCTCCAGTTACCCCCTCCTGTCTGCTGTACCTGCTTGAATAGTCTTGTCTTAATAACCAAAGTCTGCAAAAGTAACTAGTAACTACAAAGTACTTACATAAATAATTGATAACAAAAAAGTAATGACACTTCCATGGTTAAATGGGATGTAGGAGAAGTTTTTGGAAAATAAATGATTATGTATGTAATTTATATTGTTGGGAGTTTAAATATATGTTATTGTAGGCCAAAGGTCACTCACCACCAGGTTTCCAATGACCATGACCAGCATGAAGACGAGTAAGCAGAGCGGCTGCCCGGCGACCTCCATGCAGTCCCACATGGTCTCTATCCACTCGCCGCACAGCACCCTGAAGACGATGAGGAAGGAGTGGAAGAAGTCCTTCATGTGCCAGCGAGGGAGGGTGCAGTCCTTCGAGATCTTACACACACAGTCCTGCAACGAGAGGGAACAGCGTGAACAAACACTTTCTCCCCACTTAAAAATTTATTTTTGTTATTGATGAACACAATTATCCACAAGTATTGCACAAAAGAAAATAATAATAACACACTAAAACCACAACAACATTTTTCCTGTCAATATGCATTTACAAAAAGGTCAAAGGTCAGCGCTGACCTGGTAGTTTTTGCCGAACAGCTGCATGCCGACCACGGCGAAGATGAAGACGATGATGGCGAGGACGAGCGTCAGGTTTCCCAGAGCGCCCATGGAGTTACCGATGATTTTTATCAGGGTGTTGAGTGTCGGCCATGAGCGGGCCAGCTTAAAAACACGAAGCTGGAAGCAAAGGATTTTCAGAATAAGAGTTGTTCTTAAAATAAATGTAACCAATAGAAATGTTACATCAGTAAGATAAGAGAAACAAAAAATGTGGACACAGTAAACCAACGAGAAAAAAAAAATGATAAAGAAGGTACACGAAACAAAAGAACGACAAGGAAAAAGAAAGAAGCAAACATATAATGTGTGTGTGGACGAGAGTATCTGTGTGTTTGCCTCCAGCAGACGATTACAATACCCAGAGTGACACTGGGAGAGATCGACGCAGACAGACGAAGACAGGCTTCAGGGATCTGTGTGTGTGTGTGTTTGTCTTGATGTTGACAACCATCGTCCTTGTCTTGTGCAACAACTTGTCTGCAGCTGAACAAAAGCCAGCATGTGTTTTAATTATCTTAATTGGTTGTAAAAGTATAAATACAAAAGCGTTAAATTCTCAGTTACAATTTTCCTTCCTTCTTAATTTTACTCAATTTAAAGAAAAAAATCTTCAAACTAGCATCAAAATAAACTTTGAGTACCAAAGAATGAGCACTCATTATGCAGAATGGTTCATTTCTGAGCCATTTATGTTCATCACTTTTGGGTATATGTAGAATAGCCTCTCCTATAATGTTCTGCTACTGATTGAAAAGGTTTGTAAAAAATGGGTGCATGTTTTACAAACTCAACTTAAAAATGTCTGATTTTGAAGGACAGCTGAAAGAGAATACGTCTGTGTAAAAAGGTGTTGAGGAATAATATGAGTGTGTGTGTGTGTGTGTGTGTGTGTGTGTGTGTGTGTGTGTGTGTGTGTGTGTGTGTGTGTGTGTGTGTGTGTTTGCAGTCACCAGTCTAAAGGAGCGGAGCACGCTGAGCCCCTCCACGTCCGACAGGCCGAGCTCCATCAGGCTGAGGCAGACGATGATGCTGTCGAAGATGTTCCAGCCCGTCTGGAAGTAATAATATGGATCCAGAGCGATGATCTTCAGCAACATCTCTGCTGTGAAGATCCCCGAGAACACCTGACACACACACATACACAAACACAAACCGTTTATATTCAGGTTCCATAAGAGATCTGAAATCTTAGTTTATGACGGAATTGTTTCTTTTCAAATCTGGTACAAAGATGCTTAAGCCACATTAACACACCTATTAAATACTCAAAGCTTTTTCACAATTGGGAAATCACTGTGTATTTTGTAAAGATTTGTTACCTATAATCTTTGATTCATAATCAAAATCTGTCTGTTCGCATTCTCCCTTTCACAATAAAAGCCTTTGGCATACTGTTTACTACATCACTGCCGACCAGTGAGCATTTTGCTCAGAGGCAACCAAAATAACTTACAACAACAAAAACACGGTAATGTTCACTGTCGAAACAGAGAAGGTGAAAAAGAGAAAGAGGGAAATTGATAAATACCTTTCTCTTTCAACTGAGTTACATGAAAGCAACACCTGGTTATTTATTAATACTACCGGATGTTAGAGAAGAAAACGCAAACAGTAGATACTTTACACAAAATGCTGAAAATAAGTGTGAAAGTAAACTCCACAACATCCGGTGAACTTGCTCATTTTTAAAGAACTTTCAAAATTGTGAACTAGTTAATTTTAACGTGTGTGTTCTGGGCACAGGATGTTCTGTTTGCAGTTCGCAAAGGCAGCCATGTACCTGATTTTATTTTTTGAAACTCTGATTAATTTGAACACTCTCCTCAGCGGTTTGATCCTTTAAGCCTCTGCAGACCTCAGCGAACTGGGTGTGCTTCCTCTGCTTTACATCATGTGTGTGTGTGCGTCTAAAGAGTGTGTGTGTCTAGCGTGCATGTGAGTGTGTGTCCTCGCAGCAGCAGCCTCTTCCTGCTTGTTGTTCCAGAAACAAGAAGATTCTGGATGTGACACAGGCTACGTGACACACTGTGTGTGTGCATGTGTGTCTGTTTCTAAGCATGTGTGTGTTTTACAAATAGTGTGTTTGCATGTTTGTGTATGATTGTGTTTGAAATGTGTGTTTTGCAGGCAGTGTGTGCGCATGTGTGTCTTTCTCTTCAAATGTGTGTGTTTGTTTCACAGGCATTGTATGTGCAAAAAGCAGCAATTCATGTGGTTCAAAGATGTGACTAAATCTCACACAAAAAACCAGGATCTTTCAGGGGTTACCTCTATTTAACACTACACACACATACACACAATCATACACATGCACACACACCTACACACGCACACACCCATTCACACACACAGATGATCCTCTTACGGGCTCATTAACTCTGTAGTGCATTGATTAGCTCCTCAACAATCACGCTGTTATTATTACCGGCATCAGGAGAGCCTCTCTTATCAGGATGTGAGTTTGAGGAGCTCTCAGATGGAAAGGTAGAGGGAAAAGGAGAATGTGAAATGAATCAGCCTCAGAGAGAGTGAATTTTAAACCAAATAGAAGCAGGCATGTCAGAGTGTTCCTCACATGAATGCAGTGTTACTGATCAGTGCACAGTGTGTGTAACAGTGTGTGTGTAAGATTGTGTTGATGTCAGGCGTAGTGACGTTAATGAAGTTAAACACAGTTCAGCTGTCAAATATCAGCAGCAGCCTCTGGCACACACACAGATACTCCAGCTATCATATTATATAAGTATTTTATAAACTAAGAGCAGATGTTTAGGGGTTTATACGATTTGGAAAATATTGCAAAAATGATATGAGATCTTCTTGAATTAGATTTATTTTATTTTATTAATTTTTGAATGTCTTTTTGGTGTGCCACTCAACACTGTGTTGCCTAAAAAGCATTTTTAAGTGTTATTCTTTAACAATTCTGGAATCATGCTTGAAATGTTTTTCATCTGCAGGTTTGAATTCAAGCAAATCAATGCAATTTAGCAGCGTTTAACTATTCAAAATGTGAAACTGATGCCGCGTATACAAATATTTCTCTTTGTTAGATCTAAATGTTCTTGTTGGGGAGCAACAATAACTACCAAGTATCCACATAAGAGTTAGGATGAACTCAGCACAAACACACAAAAATAGGGTAGCCATACTACCAAATAATTCAAAATGGATGGAAGACTTGTTTGAGAGGGAATTAAAATCTTTGCTATTTTGTACATATCGTTATTTATGACACACCTTAAGTAAAAGAACTTTGTGTTTCTGAGGACATGCTGATGCAAGTCTGAAACTCAGAGTGATGACTTTCAAATTCAGACACAGAGTCTGTGTGTGTGTTTCTGCAGAGGCAAAGTCTCTGATTCACTGACTGAGGGATGACAAATACTCTGACCAGCTAGTGTGTGTGTGTGTGTGTGTGTGTGTGTGTGTGTGTGTGTGTGTGTGTGTGTGTGTGTGTGTGTGTGTGTGTGTGTCACTGGCTCACACATAGGGGATGTCAACATCAGCACTCACTATTAACAGTAACATCAGCAGAGAGCGGATGACACAGACTCTGTGTGTGTGTGTGTGTGTGTGTGTGTGTGTGTGTGTGTGTGTGTGTGTGTGTGTTAATATATAAAGCAAGGGAGGGTGTTAGTGCGTGGGTGTAAATCTCTGTCCGGCAGCACGTTGGGATGGGTGTTTGGGGACTGGTTGGAGAGCTGGCTCACAGGAGCTCAGATTGATGAAGTGATGGTGATGGATGGAGGTAATAAAGGCCTGGATGTCCTGTCTGCTGCCAGTGATGAGGCTGGTATGAATCACCCGTCTGGGGCTGCTGAACATGACGCTGCTCAATCCCCAGGCCCTCCACCCTGCCACCCCACTCCGTCCCTCCATCTCTTTATCTCTCCGCCTGTTGACTTACCATCATTATGAGGTGATTGCTGTCTGAATGGAACAAAGCAGAAACATTCACCAGCATGCCATTACTGTATCAATCTCTACCGATGCATACTATGAATTACATTATAAAGCCTGTTTATCCGTCTCAAAAAACAGTCTGCACAGTTCAAAGCGCTGCACACTGTTCATTAATTTTGTGTCGAAACATCACTTGTTGAATGATTGCGAGCCCTGCTAGAAAAAAAAATCTAATCAACTCAGCCACTCCTCATGAATAGGGCCATTTGAATAAAGAAGGGCATCTGGAATTGCAGTGTTTGTGTCAACATAACAAGTTAATGATCGCAGATGATAATTGGTAGTTGGATGCTGGGGCGCCGTGTTGTGGCCCGTGAGCTTCAGTGGCAAGGACCTCCTGTGATAAAAGAAGCAGCATGAGGGCTTTCAAAGTGGCACGATGCTGTAGGGAACACAATTCATCAAACACTACATGAATATTCATCCGGCTCTCCGTTTCCTCCAGGGCTGGTGGAAACACGTCTGTATTAAGTCTCTTGTATGTGCTGCGGTTTGAAGACACCTGAACCTTATGGCCTCTCATTACCGCACTACGCTCTCGCTGCCCCACCGTCAGCTGCCTGCCAGCCAGAAAAGCCATGCTTCATTAAAATAAAGAGGAAATTCTTTCGCTCCATGCACTAACAAGGCAGAGGTCAGGCAGTCAGATGATTGTGAATTCACCCCTCTGCACACGTTTCTCAGAGCTGGTGATTGTGATTGTGCTCGCTCCATAAAGTGTGCACAGACCAAGCAGGCAGATGGATTTTTCCAGCATGTTGTGTGCTTTCTGCATGCAACCAGTCTGAGGCTTGTTGTTTGCAATTTAGGGAACATTTGCTGTGTCTCTTCCCAACCCGCGCTTCTCCCTGACAGGAGCCCAGACCTCCTGGATTGGTTTCTGGGGCATCTTTTCAGCGCTTTATCAGACCTGCAGGCTTCTCAGCGCTGTCCCCAGATTACAGTTTAGGGATGGGGCACTTGACTGACAGGCCTTGGCCTCGCCAGTCCCTGGAGGGAGAGGGATTTGTGATGGCTGCACTGACTCGCACTTCTCTTACAATTTTCTCCAGGCTGGTTTCAGACTGTCAGGCTGAGAGAAAGCTCTCTCTGCATAATTCATTAGATCTCCTCTCTTTTTCACTCTTGGCTGCTATGTGGCAGGCACCGTATCCCCATTGTTTAAGAAGAAAGAGTAATAGAGCTTGTCACAATATGTTAACATAGTTTATTGTTCAAAGCAACAGTTTGGAAACAACTTAACCTCATTCAAAACAGGCTATTCTGCATTTTCAGTGTAGTATAATTATGGAGGGAACCAGATTCAGGTGACTCTTAGGACAAAACAACCACTAACACATGCAGGTTTTATGTATAATTGGCTAACAACTTAAACAAATATGTATTAATGATCAGCAGCTTGCCTGCTTAAAACTAAACAAAAACAGCCTTCAGCTATACAGGTTGCTGCTACACCAAGCATTGTTTTCTAGCCTATTATCCCAGCCCTACCTGCATATGACACATACACAGGCCTGTCCTTTAGAAGCTTGTATACTGTCTCTAGTCATGATCTAGCTTGCATTTATTTCTTGGAAATCTGCAAGGGAAAATATCTCATATTTGATGCTACATGACATTCCCTTTCACAGAATGTGACAAAACAAGCGCATCCTCCAGCACACGATGCTGCTGCACGTTGAAGCCAGAAGACGTCCTCTGTCACTGTGGCAGAAAATAAGTGCTTGAAGGCAGAGACTTTGTATGAAACTGTGTAGATGCAGTTTGACCTCTAAAACACCAAGCGTGTGTTTGATACCAAAAACAAAAGATGACAAGTGTTTTTAATGATGTTGTCTATTTGTTGAAATGGTTTCAAATGACACACTGGGAGTAACGTTCAAATGCAGTCAGCAGCGTTGTTTAGAGGCTACACTTAAAATATTAAATGTACAGGCAAATTAAGGATTATACATTTCTTAATTGTTTAGTTGATTAGATTGCATTGTGTAATAAACTGTTTGTTTTGTGTTCAGTATCAGCCTACTCATTACAAACAAGCACATAGCTAAACTACCCCACAGATGTCCCTGCTGTGAATTGTCCTCAGAGTTAAAGCTAAAAGAAATCATATGAGGAAAACAAAGAGGAGGGAGTAGCTTTCTGGCTTAAGTTGAAGCAGTAATGATACAGATTTGTACAGACCCTAATAGTATTTTAATGGACAATACCAGAATTACTGGATGTTTTGAAAACGTTATATTGTCTGTTTCACAACATTTTAGGACAGTTTATAACATTTTGATCATCTTCTGTATCTGCTGCAGGTATGTAACTATGTGTATGTTGAAAACGAACACTTTCATAATATAAAGTAAGTAACTCACAGTAAAGATGGATTTAAACGAACTTGGATCTTGCTTTGATTGACAGAAGGGTCATCATTTGACCTTTGAGTATTTTCTATTAGCTCTATGATAATAAAAAAAGAAAAAGAAAAATGCAATGTAATGTAATAATACAGAAATACAATTTGCCCAGAGAACGTGCTTTACGTCTGTTGACATGCAGGAAATAGAGGGGAAACAAAGTTGCACATTAATATGAAAACTAGAGAATGCAATTCCTGAAGAAATTGCTGGGAATGCTTTATGCTGAAAAGCTGATGCTAAACTGCTATGCTGAAATGTAACGTGTAAGAAGAAAGTAAAGAATCTAGATTGAAATGATACATGAACACTGGGGGCTTGAATGTGTGATGAGAGAAGAAAAGAAAGTAAAAAGGCTTGGAAAGCAGAATATTTGAACTGCAAACTTTTGAACTAACTTGATGGCGAATGATCTGTCGCCATGGCAATGGCATTTGATGACACAACATAGTACGCTTAGAGGCGTTAATGGCTGCATCGTTACCAAACCTGTGAAGTTTTGGGCCATTTCAAGCATGTTGTGAGAAAACCGTGTTTCATAGTGAGCATTGTGTTGCCAAGGCAACGGCATTTGAAGAAATCTTAAAACTTTCATGTCTTCATGGCTGGACTGTTAGCGCACATGTGAAGTTTGAGCACTTTTTGACCATTTTCATAGGAGATATAGCAATATCGTGTTTTAAGGCGAGGGATGCGTTGCCATGGCAACAGCTTTTGAGGAAAACTCACCAATGGCACATAGACATGTTGAAGGCTGGACCATTCTCCATTATCTGAAGTCTGTTGCTCGGAGCATGTCAGTTGGAGTTATGACATCCTCGTGTTCCATGAAACAGGTGTTTATATTTGAGCTAACGACGTGTCCAGAGATCAGAGGTTTCCATGGTGATGGAGTAATCTGTGAGAGTAGAGCATTTGCATTGTTCTGAATGAGAGATAAACCTCTTACATGTGAACGTTTTGTTGAAGAACCGTAACAGATATCGGTGAAATTTCAAAGCGTGAAGCATGTCAAGGAACTTGAGCATCTGAAGTGTGCTTTTTGTGTACTTTCGGGTTAATAATGTGGCCATTTTGGCAGATTAACTAAAGGTGTGCGGCTAATGCTGTGAGCAAAGATCAACTTACATTTACAATTGGCTTTAATGGAGACATGTTTAACGTTTTTGTCACTTCATGCCCTCAAGAGGCATTTTGTTTAATTATCTTTGCCTAATTTTTTTTCATTTTTCAAGCTACGAGATGTTTTCCTACGTTTGTCATGACAAATGATGTCTCAGGAGTGTAGGGTTTGGGAATTATGGCAGGTTTAAAATTTCAAGCTGTCCTCCACTCTAGCTTTGAGATCACACACCTTAACGAGCTGAAGGCCTCTTTACCAAGGTCTGAACAACGTTTAATATTTCTAAAAGTATGAACCAGATTTAAAAGTTGTTTAACACGAATAATGTCAGAAAGATGTATAACATTTTAAAGTTGGAATGAGGTTTCTGAGTGAAAGTATGAAGGAACAGTTAGCAGTTGAAGTCGCATGAAGATTGTTCAAGTCTGAAGAGTTTTTCCATTGACTTCCATGTTAAAAATGTGATGAATTAAGGGATGTATTATTAAAGTTATGAATAAGAAAAGTAATAGCCATCGATATGTGCAAAATAACCCGGCGTAATAATAAAGAATTCGCATAACAAGTCAGCATTCCAACTAAATTAAAGACCTTCTACAAATGTGATATTTGTGTATGAAGTTTTATTCCAAAGGGAAAATCCCTAACCCTGCTTTTGAAATAAGATACTGAATGTTTTTAATTACCTTCTAAAATCCTTGTCATTAATGTACCAAATACTGTCTTGTATAAATCTTATTTGGTTAAGAGGGTTGTCAACCTCACTCCATTCCAAATCCGAAAATTCCCCTTACATTGTAAAGTCATGCTGAGGTCAATTGAGGTGAAGAGTTGATTGAGGTTGCAGAAAATATCTATAGTAACCTTAAAATAATCACACCAAAATCCTATATGCTCTTGTAATTATAGACCCTTTCATTCCAAGATGGTGCCATTTCAGAGCTGTGTTCAAAAAAGCAGTGTCATGAAGCCGAGTCCCAGTATCTCTGATTACTGCATCCGTCTGTTTTATTTGATTTGTATACTGTATTACAGTTGTTATTTAATGGCTTTGTAGCTGAAATGGCTTATATTGTTTCTTTTCACACCAAATGGCAGTTTACCTGTGTCATGTAGGCATAATAACATTAAACATTTCCTCACGTTGAACCTGCAAACAAACTTTCAAAGGATGACGAGGTAAGGTGCTTGGACATAACAGAAATCAATGATACATATAATTAAAGTTGCTCAATTTCTGTGGGGAGCTTCACAACACAAATATTCCCATAATACCAGGGTTATCTTTGTACCAGCTAATGGGCTTCTTTTTTTTTAAAGTTCTATTGTCTATATTGTTCTATAACTTAAGAGACAGAGTTTTCAAATGTTTATGTGAATCTGTTCAGCTGAAGCATGCCAAAGGACTGCTTCTTTAATGAGTCGCCTTTAAACTCATCTTTATTTTAATGATACAACATGTATGACATATTGGCTGGTGAGCCTTATTACCTGGGAAATGTTAGCTTTAACAAAATATCTAGTAATTAAAGTTTTGATTATCTTGGTAATGAAGTTATCTTTTTTGTAATAAACACATTATTTGTTTAGCATGTCCATCAGTCACTTATATAAATTCTACTGTTTTGAAAAAAAACTGATGTTTTTGCCTTGAATCCTCAAGTATAATCAACTTGACAATGCATGCTAGATTTCTTCTCACCAAAAGTGACTCCATGTGCATTTGAAACAATGGGAGTATTTCTTCCCAGAAACCAGTCTACTTATTTTCTCTCTAAAATGAGCATATTTAGTTATTTATTTTGAAAAAACATACTGGACTTGTAAAAGCTAAATCCAGGCTGAGTCTGTGGTCAGGGTGTAGAATAGCCCCTTCATAGATGTTGAAGTCTTTTAGAGTAAAAACTGCCTAAATGAGTGAACAGTGCCACCTACTGGGCAACACTGATAAGATGTTCAGACATAAAGCAGAGACTGTAACATAACGCATTCAAAATGTTATAATACTGAACATTACTATAAATATTTATATATTTTTTTTATCATGGTCGTAAGGAAAAGATTGGAGCAAACACATGTGCAGGGCTTGTTGAACTCTAAATTTAGAATCAATTGTAGAAAGAAAGACAACGTTAGGTTCCTCTTTACTTTGTTCTTTATTACACATTAAATAGGAGTGGTGAGATTCATGGCAAAAAATAGACTCATTTGAGATCAGATCACCACTCTACACTGCCAACAACAGGTGTGTTGTTAAGTGGTCATTCATTCACTTCCCGAGACCTGGATCCAGTCACACTAATCACATACACAGAGTGGAGGCAAACTCCATTAAAGCAACATTCATTTAGACACACCAACGAAATGAAGCACAATTTACAAAATATGCACCTTTCAGTATCACAACTATACAAAGGTTGTTAAAATATGATCCAGGTAAAAATGATACATTTCAGAAATCAGCTGTTGGCACGCAATAAAGGAAGAGGAACATTTCAGTAAAACTACTTTTGAAACATTGTTAAGAGGGTTCCATGATTAAAATTGTATTAACAGTTATTATCTACTTCATGGGGAAAAAGGGAGGTAATAATAAACTGGGTCAAAATTCATTAATCCTGAAAGCAAAATGTATCACGTCTGGATTTCCTGTGTCAACAACAGTGCGCCTTTCTTGAGCACACAGAGGACAAAGTAAATGTTGTCTCGACTCTCTCTACCGTCTAAATGTAGCACCTAATGGAAACATAGAAGGCAAATAGAAAATCTTCCGGGGAACAGCTTGTTAATATGGTGGAAATATGGGTTGACCTGGGAAAGAAACAAGGACTTGGTTGTTGTTACAATTCTCTCTAAAAACCAATTGTATGGCAATTATAGCCTCATTTACAAACATCAGTTCCAGTTACACCACCACATTACACAAGCTTTGTGAGAGAAAATGACAAATTACTTTGCTGGACAATCATTTCTGTTGAAAGGCAGCCATCCAAACAATTTAAACACTTTATGAAATTAATCCAAAAACTCTTTCAGAAGCTCTGCGAAAACGAAGAATCTGAAAATCCATTTAGACAATGTTTAATAACCTTTGTGACTCCACACCAAGAGAAACTTTCCTGAAAGCTGCTTTAAGATCTGCTTTCTAGCCATTCACATGCAAATAAGTCAACAGCTCGGAAAATATGCAAGGCATGAGACCTCTATGGCCAGCTAATGGAGAATCAGACATTCTCAAATTGAAATCCTAAAAAACATAATCTTATGATCTGATAAAGGTTCCTTGTGCTGTGTATATATGACACCTTGATCAGGAGGATGTTTAGAAGAGGACTTTTTAAATCACTCTCCAGTAACAAAGAGAAAACAATTAATGTCAAGATAAATTATAAAAGAAAAACATCCTGCTGTCAAGCCTTAGAGTAAAGAAAAGCAGGAAATGTGTGACCAGTGAGGCATGAATCCCTGCTAAATAAAAATACTCAAAACATGGCTGCTAGTCCCGTTTCCTTATCCCAAAACAGGAGGAAATGGATCTCTAAATGTGTCATTAATCAAGCCAAATGGCTGATTTCTTTCTCACAAAAGGCAAGTAAATGAGGACTTTATATAAACTTGCAAAACAAGACTGTATGATGTCAAGTTGAGTTCCTCATTGGTGGATCTGATTAAACATATAAACCAGAGGCAGTTTGCAACACCCATGTCATTTGAGACACAATGCATGCAAAAAGAAAAAAAGAAAAACATCAATGTAGGCAAGAAATCAATCCCACACAGTACAAAGCATCAACAAAATGCAAATTAATTAATAGCTAATTAGGTTGTTAAACATTCGGAGAAGAGTAGGAGTTTGCATGCATACTTATATCAGTGACCAAGTAATTCCTAGAGGTAATACAAAGTGGGAAAGTACACAGTGGCTGGGACATTTGGATCTCATCTGGCTGAATGTTGGTCCTTTCTTCAAATCTGGTATTTTTTGAACGGGAAACGGGATGAACGTTAATTCTTTGGCATCCCAAACTTAAAAAGGGCATTACAGAACGTTTGCAGGCCATGACCTTTTAAGCAAAGGGTGGGGAAATAACATTGAGTTTGTAATAAGTAATTTGTCAACCATTCGTTGTGATGCAATTAGCTCACAGCTTTGCATGTATATAAAAAAAAAAAAAAAAAATCAACATCGTCCTATAAAATCAAACAGGCTGTCGGACCAACACGTGGGCAACTGGCACTAAACTGAAAATAAAGCTTATTGGTGTCCATGTAGCAAATAATAGAAAGGCAGGAAAAAAGGGTCAGGTTTAGTATTCAGTATGGTGGGTATTGAGAAAGAGGCTAATAATTTAGTGTAATGTACAAAATGTTTTACTTAAACTGTTCAACATAGTTTTTTTTTTATTTTTTTAGTCTGTCTTGAAAAGGGGCAATTATTCACATAAGTGTACACTTTGTCTTGGACTTCTTTTTCTTCTTTTTGCCCTCCTTGCTCATCTTCTCCTTATGCTTCCGGATTTCTCGCACTAATGTGTAAAAGGCATCATCAACGCCCTGGGGAAAAAAACAAAAAACAATTAGAGTGACAGGTTATTACGACAACATAAACAAGGATGAAAAGAAAAACAAATATTAGAAAAACATTTAAAATGATTGACAATGTTTTTTGATTCAGAAGTGGTATTTTAAAGGCAGCCAAATTTAAAGGGTAATTCCACTTTATTGAAGAATTAGAACACAACAAAAAATACCAATCCACACTTGCTATTAATATCAAACTGATGTGTAGCCTTTAAGTGATGCACAGTAAGTTGTTTTCATACCATTTGTACATCTATGGCAGTTTAAATTGTATTATTTGGGCTTTTCTTTCCAATTCCAAACAAGAAAATATACTTAAATTGTCAAAAGGATCATCTTGGATAACATCAATTCCATCTTTACATCAGCTTGAACTCCATTTCTATCAAGTGTAGATCAGTGTGACAAAGTGCAGGTACATTTCCCAAATCATTTCAGCCTTTGTGCGACACAGAAGAACAGCGTACAGATAAACAAATGAAGTGTCATGTATTTCAGAATCAACACCAGCAGTGTTCCCCCTGACAACAACACTGACAGAAGCTGCGGTTACATGAGCCAATTTCTTTCTCACTGAATGCGATTAATCTAATTTACCACTCCTACAGTGCGTTTAAATATGTGCTCAAATAAATGACCGAACAAGTTGTCCTTTTTATATTTGCAATAGGTTGTGTACAGTCTGTCAAGCATTAAAGCACACACTTAAGAAAATGAGCCTTCATCCAGCGCTAGGTTACCGTTCTAAGCGTGTACTGAAAATATAATTTTCACAAAGATATTCTACTGGCAGCTTCATTTAACAGCCTTCTGTTTATCTCACTAAAACTAATACATATAAACTATTCTAATATTGTTCCCCTGGGAGGGAAGCGACTCATGGGGAAAAAGGTAGAAAACTCATAAGCGCCAAATAAAGAGAGGCAGGACTTCCTCAGGTAGTCAATTGATTCTGCACGAGGTGTCAAAATGAGGATTTTATATTCTGGCGGAGCTCTTATTCTGATTATTAGTGAATGAAAAGGCTCCATGTAAATGCAGCTAGCGTCTGTTGGTGCCACACTGAGGTAAGGCTGTGAGTACCAGAACAGTTTGTATAGTGAATACATGTGATGATGACTCTGCAAGGAGCTGCAGAGTTAGGAGCCTGAGGTCAATTAAAGGTTGTGACAAGACGGCAGGAAAGGAAAGAAAGAAGACTTTTTGTGGTCGCAAGAAAAACTTTCACCCACAAACACACAGGTTTTTTCACATCGTATCGGACAGTTCCTTGGACCACATCCTCATAGGAAACATTTCAGCAACTGATATGGTCCAGGATTCATCTCCTTTAATCACACATTGGCTCACCAGCTCTATAAACACTGTTTTTGTTGATTTCAGCAGAATGGGATGCTTTCACACTGGTTGTTTGGTTCAAACTCTAAACTAGTTTGCCAGGATATGTTTTTAAAATGAGCGCTTTTTCACAAGAGGAGTGCAGACAAAGTCAACCTCGGGGGGGGGGGGGGGAACGCAATCCTTTTCCCACAGGAAACAGTGGCCTTTTGACCAACAAAAGAGGAGATATGAAATATATCACTGGTGTATGAGCAGAGAAATCAACAACTTAAGGAGATGTTAGTGCTTTGCTCCTGTAGAATAAGACAAGTATGTGATTTGTCGTTTTTTTTTTTTTTTTTAAATAGGTTGTATTGCTTTAAATGTAGGTTTTCCTGACACTGCCCGCTTCTCAATTGTTCCTTGTGGAAACCAGGTTTAGTTCCTGATGAAAAACATTTGTTAGGATACGTACACCGAGAGCAAAACAAAAGTAGAAAGTGTGAAAGCAGACTAGCATGGTTAGCATAAAAGGGGAGGGGGCATCAAACTCGCTCAGACCCAAGTCAACAAACCCAGTGTGAATATATATTTTGATCAGCCATGATACACATACACATTGAAGAGGGGGAATCATCCCGTGTTTCAGCCTGCTGTCACAGCTCCACCACAGCCCCAGTAGAAACCAGCAGGTTAGCTTTGACCACCAGCTCTCACTGTGTGTCCGCTCACATTGCCTTCTCCAAAATCCCCACCAACACACACACACACATCCACACAGAGCTCGTGGGCGCGCGGCTGCATACACTTACCCCTTTCACATCACAACACATTTTTTAAGCTTGACACAGCGCGGAGTCTTTTCTTCCTTGCTGAGCTTATTGAGCCGGTACAGCCTGATCTCCCGTACCAGATTGTAAAAGGCATCTTCCACTCTCTGCAGTATGAGACACAACTTCCCTCAATGTTGAGGAATACAGGGGGACATACTGTATGGTGCATGTGTTACAGATACAAAGAAGCAAAGCAGATTTTGTTTTAGGTGGGTCTACCTGCAATGTCTGGCCTGCCTAAACATTGTAAATGTCCCCTCTGTGGGACGAATAAAGGTGTTCTGATAACCTGATACTCCACCCTAACTTGTGAATTAACAACACTCACCTCCTCCTATATGCTTGGAAAATGTTATGCGTCCTTCCTCTCAATTAAGTGCGAGTACGTGGATAGAACTCCTATGGTTATTAGTTTGTGAAATGGCTTCAATGAAGGTGTTGCCTTCATTAAAGCTGGACTCCATTCCATCTGAAATAAAAGGCTAACTTAAAATAAAGAAAATGTGTATGTCTTCAGTGGGTGAGTGACACACTTCAACAGTTAGGGTGGAGTATCACGTTATCAGTGTTGCCTCATATAAAAAGGAGAAGCGCATGCACGAAGAGCATATTTTGATTGTGTAGTATGCTGTAGGTGGGAGATTTCCCAGAGGAGCAAGAGGAAATCAGTGCAATTTGGCAAACACTGCTTTGAATGCAAGAGACAGTTGCTGTGCCGCCAGCAGCAGCGCCATGTGGACAGTGAATTATTGGTACACTCAGGTAGGAATAGATGAACAGAGCTGTGGGAAATGAATCATTGTGTCATTAATTTCCCCCGCACCAGAAGGAGCCGTGAATTACCCCGGGTCAGAGAAACCAGGAAAGTTTGTGTTTACAGATCACTGTCAGCCAGTCAGCCACCTGAGGCCATGCTCACAACACACACACCATTTGATGTACCTCCGCCACAGCAAACCTTCCAACACCCAGTGACAGTAACCAGTAAGCAGTAAGCAGAATCATTAGACCCCCCCCTGAGTAATTACTGACAGTTTGTCCTTTCATGCAGACTCCTTGACACACGTTTACTGATTGCTGATTATTTATAATGCAGGATCCTCTGCAGATGGCCCTAATTATGATATCATTTCATATTTCCGTGACAAAGTAGCATGCAACGATTACATTATCACCCATAAATAAAAAATTCAATTAACCAAAGAGGATTTAACGATGCGCAGCGCAATGCCCGAGACATTTCCAAGCAATGTTATAAAAGGGACCATTAGATGTGACACAAATCAACAGCACCACATGACTCAACACTTAAACTTTTCTCACGATGCAAGTGCCAAGATTATCAAGCCTGTGCAAGGACACTTGTCAAAATTACTATGAGCTTAATCTCTCTGGAACAAGAACATTTGAAGTGGACTGTATAGGACTGATATGTCCATCAAGCCAATTCTCCTGAGGCCACATTTAACTTATCACTATTGAACTTCGTCTCCAGATGTGCAGAGGAATACTCCAGCTGTTAAGTGGCAGACTGAAAAGTTAAAGTGTTTGAGTCGCGAGGGCGTGGCTGTCTTTAGCGGGACGCTCACCTGTCTGGTTTTGGCTGATGTCTCAATAAAGGGAATGCCGTAGCTGCGTGCTAAGTCCTGAGCCTGCTTGGTGTCCACTGTCCGGGACGGGAGGTCACACTTGTTCCCCACCAAAACCATGGGGACGTCCTCGGAGTCCTTCACCCGCTTAATCTGTTCTCTGGACATTGATACACAGAGGAAATGTCAATTCTCATCTAAAAAAGGTGATAATCCAATGGCTTTGCATCTGTTCAGAGTAACTAGAAAAGGACATAATCGTGGAACGAATATGTTATATCATTGGCTTTTGCGTAATGCTGCAACATATAGGACATTTATATGCAATTTATCTACAAAGTATATCATATTATAAAGTGTACAAATCTAAAGTTATGGCCAAAAAATATCAATAAAGAAAATTGTCCACAAAAAAACAATTGTGCCAAAACTCTTCATTAGTTCGATTTTTTTCCCACCAGCTGTGCTTGTCAAAACGTCACATTGCATTTAAAGGGTTATCAGCCATGAGTAACATGGTGCAAAGAGGTGATGTTGCAGGGCAAGGGTTAGCAATCAAACATCTACATTAAAGATCTTCAAAAATAATATCGTTACTTTTTGAGGCGTTTCCGTGTAGAGAAAAAGGGAATGACATGCACCTGGTTGGACTTAACCCCGGCACATTGCCTTCAGTCTCTCAGCTCACCTATAGTGGTGAATGTCCTCAAAAGACTTGGTGTTGTTGATGGCAAATACACAGAGGAAGCCCTCCCCTGTCCTCATGTACTGATCCCTCATGGCGCTGTACTCCTCCTGACCTGCAGTGTCCAGGATGTCCAGCAGACACGTCTCTCCGTCAATCACCACCTGCTTTCTGTAGGAATCCTGCAGGAGGAGGAGGAGGCCAGAGAGCGATAAGAATTATGGGATGAACCGAATGGTGTCTAAATATTGGCTTAATCAATATATGATAAAAAAAAAAAAAATTTGCATGTCATCATTTAGAGATTATTTATTTTCTTCATACTTAAAGCTATGATAAGTGTGTTTAAGGATATATTGTGTAATAGAAGTGGAGCATGGTTTTTCAAGTTGCAACATACTTTCTTATACATTTAAATAATGGCTCAATGATAAGAATAACAACATCATGATAAAGAAATGTAGATATTGAAACTTAATGTTCAGCAAATTGAAAAAATATTTATAAAAGATGTACTTTAATGACTTTTTTTAGGATAAACTTAATATGTGTTATCGTTTTATCATGAAAGGATTGTATGAAATGATTTTACAATTCACACTATTGTTCAACATTAATAAAAGTCTTGATTTTCATAGTGACAAAGCACTCCAGCTTTTCATCACACTGATGGCCACACGGAAATCTGATCCATTACAAATAATTACTGTCTGATCCAGTGAGCAGATTTAGTTTCAGATGTTATCTTTTATTCAAATAATCTATGGAGGAGATCTAACCTGCAACAGCACATCAAAACCTGAAGGAAGTCATGATGAGACGGTTTACTTAGCGTAGTTGGGCCCCCAGAGAAAAGGCAGGCAGACACACATGGAAAGTTATTAAAAACCAGTTTGGTGTCTTTTTAAGACTTAGACCAGAAGAACCTGCTGCAGGTCTTTTTTCTTTCTTAAACGTGTCTCCTTTTGCAGCCCCTATACTCAAATAGACACGAAAACATGGACCATCATGAACTTGACTGCAAACACGTTCACACTTGACTTTATGTACATGAACACAATGGTTTATTTACCTCAATGGTGGGGTCATATTCATCGACAAAGTGATTCTGGATGAGCTGAATGGTAAGTGCGCTCTTGCCAACACCACCAGCTCCCACCACTACCAGCTTATATTCTGTCATGATTCACCTGCAGGAACAAAAAGAAAAGCACATTAGATTCATATTTCCACAGTCATCTGGCACAGTTTCAATTCATCTGGTGCACCGTGTTAGTAAAAGACATTTCTCTCTGTGAATTTCTCAGTCTGCACTTAAGACGTTATATTCTTCTGTTGACTAATAAAGGATGTCTGATTCTGTGTATGGTTAAACTCTTTAGAGTACTGAATTGCCGCTTAAAACTTTTTTGTAAATTAGCTTCATTTCTGTCCAACAAGCTGTCAGTTTGCCTGGAAACTTGCATCTTTAGGATTGGCCGACTGATGTATCAACATCACTTCCCATGAGTAACTTATACTCCTAAAAAAAAAATTCAACGATTCTTTAAAAACAACTGCTGATTCACTGGAAAACTAGTTTCAATGCCATCATCTATATATTGCCTCATATATAAAATGCAGATTTTAGTAGTCAACAAGAGGCCTGAGGAATAAACTACAATGTGATACAAATGTGAAAATTAAGATATTTAAAAACATAGACTGCAACTCAATTCAGGAAGAGTTTTCATAATAAATCATCATCAACCCTGAAAAGTATGTTAAATGTTGACAAACCACTACTTCAACATTCATTTAGCAAAGTTTAACGAGATTCTCAGGCACACAAATTAAGCTTTATATCCCTAATACTGAAATAAATTAAGATAGTGAGAACAGCCTCCCTGTACATGTAATAATTGTCTGATACCTGCAACACATCAGTGGAATTGTATGAGTAGCAGCAGCACAACAGAAACGAACCCCAGGCAAAAATCTATGACATTACATTAAGGCTCCAAAATTGACATGCCACTGGGAGGCTGACTGCTGTCTGACTGCTTTGTTGAGCAGCAGCCATCAATAGTGGTGGCTGGCCTTTTCAGAAGTTACAGTACATACTGCTCACAGCCTGCAGTCAGGGAGGAGTTCAGCTGAATATCATTGCCTTTTCTAGACAAACAAAAAGGAGAATGTTGTTTGATAGGTATTTGCAGCGACAAAGGTATACTTTACTGCATGTCACATATTATACCAAACACAGCCTATAGTTTACAAATATTACAAAGAGGCTGTTCTGTCCATTATAAACAGTCTTATCTTTACCTAAAGAGATAAGACTACTGACAATGTCACAGACCATTGTAGCAACAATTGTCTGACACATGCTTTCCATGCCTGTAAAAGTACTATGACGATTCATCTTATTAGGCACTGAAAGTGGCTTTAAATGACTAACTAAAGCATGTGTATTTTTAGCAACAAACAAGGATGTATGGGAGGAATACGGCTTATTTATGGCCCAGTTATAAAGTAACCTTTCACAATCATTTGGGTTGTAGGAGAGTTAAAACATTAACCTTGAATAGGTTTCCGTGTGTTACCTCAAATTTGACAAAGTTATGATGCTGTGGGATTTAAATGGAAAAATATTTCTGACTCATTCTCGTGTTTACAGCATCTGGATGGCATCAACCTTTTTATTTACAACATCACTGACAACAACACTATGACCAATGAATAACTCGATTTTTCAGACAATACTCCACCAGAATAATTACCAAAAAGTGAGGACGTAGGGAGAAATTATCCACTGATAAGCAGCTATTTAAATGAATAGTAGGCTATTCGTAGCAGTTTGTTACCAATGTGAATTAGCCGAGCTTTAAACAGGCCTTTCAACGAAAGCCCCAGCCCTGGGTTCAAGCAGGCAAAAACACACACAGCAGGCTTATAAGTCACAGGAATTTGATTTAAATCCACTGCTCTGTACCCGCAGGGGTTGCCAGATTGGTTGTGTGAAAACCTCTGAACACTGTTTAAATAACCAGGCTGCTGTGCTGATAGCTAGCTTAGCATTGGGGCTCGCCCACAGCCTCTAAATAAAGCTAACTAGTCCCTTTCAGCTAAACTAATATAATTTACAAACTGTAATTATTTAATGCTATATTGTCTGCACCATATGCCCGAACAAAGTAATTATTATTCATTCAAAGGGGAAGGGTGCATATTCTGAAGCCGCCATTGACAGGCTAGCCCAAAGGTCTGCATTGCAGGGCCAGGCGTTAGGTTAACAATTGGGCGTAGTTTGCACTGACAACGACATTTCCCCCCCCCATTATAATGCTATTGATCAGTGGTTATATGTGTGGAAAACTCACTTATCTTATACTTTAGTGGTTACAATGTTGCAAAAAACCGCAAGTGACACACATTTATAAAATGTATCCATTTGATTTACCTTTTAGCGAGTGGAGTTCCGCGTCCGAAGTAGCGACCAAATAAGTCAAGCTGATAATCCTCTCGTTTCACACGATCTCTGCATTTCCTATTTCACACCGAAACGCCCGCATTTAAGTCGGTCTACCTCGTATCAAAAGCAAGTGGGAACATGCAAAAACGTGGGCAAATTAATCGATTGAACTTTCCATCTGTTCCAGCGTCCGGCCTAGCTACTCAGGTTGGCCTCCTTAAAGCGAATATGGGCGGATACCGGGGCGCACTTTACCCAGAAAGCATAGCTGGGGATTTCAACCGGTTTGGGGCATATCGCTGCTCTGTGTCGCAATGTGGCCAACAATACGCTCTCTTTTGTCCTTTGTCAACATACTATTGGTGTTTTTATTATAATAAACTATATGTTAGCTATAAAAAAACAGTGATCCTTCAAACGTAGCCTCATACACACGTTATTAGGATCATTTGAAATGTTAAAATTGTTTTTTTTATTACATATCATTGGAAGTACTTCATCCCATTAATAATGTAATGATCAAACATAATATTGTAACTCTGTGGGTCACATGGTGTCAGTTTCCTTTCAGTATCGTGATCCCTTACTGCTGCCTGCTGCAGAGTCAACAAAGCCTAGGGGGCGACTCCACTATATATAGGGTCTAAATATAACCGAATAGTGCTGGAGGGACGTCATTCCCAGGCAAGGGAAATGATTTGGCAATCCCATGTCAGTTTTCCAAAGTGTTCGCTGGGCTGCCTCCTGCGCACTCTTTACGCATAAACACATGCACCATTCGTTAAAAAACAAAACAAAACGAAAATTCACACTGATTAAGAACGATGAGACCAAAGTATGGACTAATGCACATTTACTTACTTGGTTGATTAAGTTATTTAATGACGAAAATTCATGTGAGGGAATTGCTCTTTTAAAAGAAGCCGTAAGCTTACAATTAATATAATATTATGATGTATTCATTCAAATGAATAGCCTGCTGCAATTATACAAAAATATGTACGGCATAAAAGGCCATTACAAAATATAAAAGAAACACCGTTCGACTTGTGTTTTTTTTTGTTTTACTTCACACAGCAGACACACTAGAGGTCACTATTGAATTCTTGTCTAGCAGTTCTCCAAGCTGCAAGCCTCTGCCGAGAATATGTTGTTTGGAATAAGTAAAGGCCCTTTTTAAATCAAAGTGCCAACTGTTTTTATTCTCAAAACAGTATTGGTTATGTATTTCATGTTATCTAAAGGGAAAAACTGGTTATTCACATAAGAAAGTTAAAATAAAATGTGCATCTTGTGCAAAACGATTATATCAGAAGAAATCTGTGTCTGCTGCTTATGTGCCTGTGTCCTTAAAAATGACCGACATAGTGCCCTCTGATAGTGAGTGGTTCATTAATTAGGACCAATGTCAACATTTGTGTCCATCTATTATATTTTATCTATTGTAATACTGCATAGGCTACAATTGGGTGCTTCGGACTGGGACTCCAATACAAGCTATACAAATTTGTATTTTTTTAAAGTACAGAAATCACAACAAGGATTTCATAAGGAACACATTGGTTATCAAATCTATCTGTACTAAAGCTGCAGGTCCGCTGCAACTCTTACTACTTTTAAATCCAGGCTGAAGACTTATCTTTTTGTCGCTGCTTTTAATTGAAACTGAGCTGTTCTGTTCATCAGCAAAGTGGAACTTTTGTGTGAACTATTCATATCTTAAACTGCACTGTAACTTTTTATTCATGTACGTTTTTATTCATGTACTTTTTATTCATGTATTTTTTCTTTTAATGTTTCTTTTATTATGTTTTACTGTTTTTAAGGCCTTTGTCTGAATGTCTTTCATTTTTGTAAAGCACCTTGAATTGCCTTGTGTTGAAAGGTGCTATATAAATAAACTTGCCTTGCCTTGCCTTGCCTTGTACCCCTGTGGTCTGCATGGAGCCCCGTTTTTGTAAGATGAGGGTCAATGAGCACATAGTATGTGCAGAGTATAGTGATACGACCATATTTGAGACTGGAATTGCGTGTTAATTATCCCATTTTGTAATATGTTACCAGCTTCTTTTATTCACATTTCAAATAAATGTTTTATCCAGGATTCAAACATATAATAGGATGTGATGAAACATAGAAATGTTTTTCAATTAAATAGTTTATAGTTAGACATTCATATTGGAAATAAACATATTTTCTTGCAGAATGGTCCCATTTACTGAGACACTAAAGAGCAATCATTGAAGTTATTATTTACACCTGTTATTTTTTTTAATGGTTTGAGATTAAAATGGTATTCATAAATTATGACTTCATTTTTTGAAATGAAGCCCTTATGTCTATTTTATGAAGAGACTTCATGTTCAGAGAATAAAATGGTTAACCTGACCTGCAGTATTTAACCAGATTGGGTTACTTTAACCGCAATATTTCATATAAAAGACAATTTTTAGAGATATGACAGTTCCAGCTGACATTTCAATACAAGAGGAAATATGTTCTGTCACAAGAGGGCAGCAAGTCTCCACTGATGCATGGTCCCGTTGTCAAAGGCCTATCTGCCCCGCAGTTAAATGCTGTTTGTTTTAATTCACTATTCATTTTACTATTTGTTGGAGCTGCACAGTGACTAAAATAGCTGCCACTTTAAATATATGTTCATGTCGGTTAACCCCTAATATAACATGTTTAAATGTGCTACTCTATATTATTAACAATACATAATGACTTGATCCTTCTTTGCCTTTATGGTATGCTGAAATATATTAATTAATTTAAACTGCATGGTATAATTTGCAATTTTAATTTAAGATTATGTGTTGCAATTGTATTTCATAACATTGGTCTCTCGGAAAACAGATGAATGATGACCACTTTCACTACATCTGCATAATGTTAAATCCTGAATGACTCTCGTGGCCTCTTATTCATTAACAAAGTTTACGCAAGTAAAACTGCACATTTCAATTATCTATCAATGATTGATTCGGTTTTGCTCATAGCAACTGCTTATGTTAGTATGTTAATTTGGGTTATATTTGTATAAGATCAGGTATCAGGACCCCCTTTATTGATCCCTAGAGGGGCAATTCAGGTGCTACATTAAGACAAAGAAAGACATGTAGCCTTAAAATAGTAAACATAAAATAAAGATGTGTATACCAGAGTTTAAATTATATGTAATGATCCATGTTTGTTGGAAATATGCTGTTAAGATGTCCTGGATGTGTAAAAGTTGGCTGAAGGTGGCCTCCCCTCAGAGTGTATTGCCGCTTTAAACGGTCCACAATGCCTTGCGGTGTCCCAGTTCCAATGCGATGTATTTACCAGCAGGAGTAATGAAACGGGGAGAGGGGCTTTTTCCGCAGCTTAATGCTGAGACCTTATGCTGAGACCGCAGGATACCAGCACACAGAGAGGATAGACAGACACAAACTTTCGGACAGAGGACCGAAACGTCATTTATCTGCTTTGCATGCGTCGGTAGTCTTTAATTCAGTTTTGTCTGTCCAGCAGCCAAACGATACTTTGTCGCAGTTCGTTGGAAGTGATTTACTGGGCAACGGTAAAGAAGAACACATTTTGCGGATTTGACGCCTTTACCTGTGTTTTCCCCCTAAACTTCACTTCGGATAGGGAGCACAGAGTTGAATCCCATTTGCTCCATAAAGGTAAGAACATTACACGGACCTAATAATAGCAGAGTGTGCTGCAGCTGAGCCCGTTGTAGTTGTGAGGCTGAGATAACGGAAACATTTCTGTAGTAGAATAGTTCGGCTATAGCCTACTCTGTGAGCCCACTACGGCCCTTTATCGCCATTTCTCCAGCCTCGTCCCACTCAACACAGCAATATGAGGCAGCGGTGCAGTGAAAGATGCTGAAGTGTTCTGTCTTGTGGGATGTTAAAGGCTAATGCTGCTTTTCATTTGTAAATATGAGAGATGGGATGACTTGGAAACAAGTTTAGTTGGATGATCAAGCCTTTATCTTGTGTGTTTTCGCAGCAGGCTATATGTTTTGTCTCATAAGTGTTGCATAACGTTGCTTTGCAATTTTTTCACAGTTTTGTCTATCATCAGATTGAGCATCTTCTGTAAATATAACGACCTCTCTTGGTTTGAAAAATCTTGCATTCATCCTTAATCACAACAACATTGAGGTATAAAATCGCTTCTTCCATCTCAAGTTGCATTGCTCCACATAACTTACTAACACACACCAGGTGCTGCAGAGCCAACCTGTGGAGCTGCTGCACTCAGCCAAGTTTTATGTCACACAGTACACTTTGTGATCCAGAGGCCTGCTTTAGTTCAGAAATAGAATCCAGTATTTCAGTGGCCCTTCCATCTGATAATGTCACAGCACCATGAAGACCAGGCTGCAAAGAACCACCCACAGACTGGAAACATAAATAAGTGTTGCCACTTTTGTGTGTGCAGGTGCCACTTACTGCACACACAAATTCAGTTCTATAAATGTTTAAAAATGCAAGAGTGTGATTCGGTAGATGATGTTTTGCAAACCACTATACAGTAACATGTAAACCTTGGTTAGGGGCCTCTTGTGGCCCCGCTGAGCCTCTGCCCCGGCCCTGGAGCCTGCTAGCTCTTCAAATCTGGCTAGAGAGCAGTGAATATGGCAAGGGAACAAAGGCGGCATTATTGCTGGCCGAACGTGCCGTCCAGATGTTCAGGATCCTGCCAGCACTGACCTCCCAAATGGGGGAGGCCGCTCCAGTCCCTAATAGTTTAATATCATCCAGGCAGAGAGAGAAAGAGGTAGGCTGCTCCAGGGCAAGAGCCTCTGGAAAGCTCTCGGGAGCTCAGGGTGTAGCCTCTAGCGTGACAACTCTGGGTTTAATCCCAAACACCCAGGTCTTCAGAAAAGTGCAAGAACGAAATGTGAAATAGGAACTTCATTCTGGTCAATGCCTCCTTCTTTGTTAATATAACTTTGGCAAAAAACAACAAACTCTTCCCAAAAGCTTAACATAAAACATTGTTTAATGAAATAGGCCTACATTCCTTTCTGCTTATAAATGCTGCAACCTCTTTTATCCTCTGATTAAGTGGTGGTCTGTACAATGTCTCCCTTAATTATGTATTAATTAATCTATTTAGCAGGCATTATGGCTTGTCTTGGGGTAGAGGCTAATGCAACTTAGACACTAAATTAACTGAGAGGAGGCTGATATTGTGCGCAGCAGCAGCTTTTAGGAAACTTTACTACATCTCTTTTATTTCAGATGCATCAACTCAAGGATTTCAACTATTCAAAAGGTTGCTTACACACATTGTTTTGTGATTACTCACTTGAGATAGGATGCATCCTGTTGAAGTGTCATTGCATAGCTGTGGCCTGTTGTGTAGCCATCAAGATCTCAGAGGGACGCAGCCATCGCTTTCTTGTCTCTTAGTCATGGCCCGTTGCATTCTCACAGCCCAGGAATGCATACCCTGGATGTTATCAGTTTCCCCTCCACAGGATCAAGGCCTGTCTCTGGCAACAGTCTTTGCCCTGCTTCGTATGTTTACATTTGCAAAAGGTATTGTATGCCCTCCAGACTGATATTCCAATCCAATCCAACTTTATTTATATAGCCCATTCAAAAACATCAGAGTTGACCAAAGTGCTGTACATCAATACATATATAAAAAGCTGCATAAATACATTTAGACAAAACCGATAGCACAAAAAACTAATGTAAAAACACGAGACAATAAAACCATACTTGTAGCCACAGACTGAAAAACTTTCATAGACGATGTAAGAAAAATATAAAACACAAGAAAATAAAAAAAAACAATTTAAAATCACACACTGATAAGTCTTATACGTGTTCTGCAGAAGCACAGGACAACAAGTAGGTCTTTAAACGAGATTTAAAAACAGGCAAAGTGGGAGCAAGTCTGATCGGGGGGGTAGATCGTTCCACAGCCTGGGAGCAGCCCAGATAAAGAAACTCCTGATATTGAGGAGCTTCTTTATCTGGTTCCCACTGAAAGTCCCTTCACTTTTAAACCACGGGGGTCCCATCTTGTTGGTGCATCTTATATTAAACTGTTGAGAAATCCAGTTAGTTCCAACCGTTTCACCGACAAGCATCCACAACAAACCAGCGTCTGTCTCTGGCTCTCACAGAGATTTATTTCACAACAGATCTGTTACCAATTACAGCAAAGTAGAAATTGCTAGTAATTACATGTTGCTCTACAGGGAGTGCAATTTGAATTAAAGTTTGGTTAGCAATAGGCAACAAGGTTTAAGTACTAGAACATACTGCTGTCGTATCAGTCTGAATGAAGTATCCCATTGTCTTTAATTAACAGCATTGTGGGGGTGTTCTGCACGTCGGAAACCTTCTGTAATAAATTACTTACTAGTTTAAATAAGCCGCTTGGAGGTACATTCCTTCAAACTTACAATGCCTTACTGAACAATGGCCTGTACATTTGGACAGGAACCAAGGTGTAACGATTTTGATTGTTGGAAGTAGTACTTGGAACGTTGTGTTTTCCTGTGAGATCATTTTACCCAACTCGGTTCAGTCGCTGCCCTGCAGGCTTTCTCCTGAGTCGAGCTCAGTCTTGGTTTTCTCTAATTGCAATGAATGCATTTTGCATTTGTTTTCCCCAAATACCCCTTTTGTTCAGCAAACTGGTACACTGCATGGAACTCATGCCCCTTTGTGATGCTTGACAGACTGTAAATCCCCAAAAGAAGCAGTGCCATATTTAATCTCCTACGGAAGGAACTCCCACAGAATTTCTCCTTGGCGTACGTTACAGCAATGGTTCCTCGTGATGAAACCCCCACAGGAGCATATGGTTGGTGGTTTACACCAGCAGCCAGCTGAAGCTGTTTTCCTGCCAGCTCTGTGTGTTCCTGTAGGCCTGGAGAAATGTCACCAGCAGCCGGGCGGCAGGCTGCTCACACACCTCACTGCTCTGAGAGGAAAGCATCTTGAGCCAACACTACTGAACCAAAACAACTCTGAAATAAGCATTCTCTGAAGACATGAGGAGTTTAATGTTTCGCTGCAGTTGATCGTCTACTCTCAACTGAGCTTAAGTAGAACTCACAGGAAAGCCCTCCTCTGTTTCATCAAATGCCCCCCTGGCATGAGATGAGCCGCACAAATCAGGGAGCGGGCATCTCCCCAGGCTGAGGCTTTGACAGGCCGGAGCGTGCAGAGCTCAGGATGGCACTCTGCCCCACACCGCTGTGCCTGGATCATCAGTCGGACTTTCTAGGTTAATGTTAACCAATATAAATGTTACTAGTCTGGACCAGAGCACATTTATAAAAACCCCGCTGAGTCTTGTTGGGCTTGTGCAAGAAAGAGCCATTGATTCAGTTTTTGTTTTAACAGTTTTTCTGATTTGTCTGCGTGAAAAAAACGTTTTGAATGTTGTTCATGCTGATGCAGTATTCTGTGCAGTTGTCCTTTTTAAATCCTTTCCAGTTCATTCTTGTTAAAGGTGTTCTAGTATTGTTTTAGCCTCCTTCCCCTTCCCCCTCCAGTTTATCCAAACCTTCTTCCCGGCTGATCCACTATGCCTGCTTTGCATCAAGACCTACTCAGTCCCTATTACTGTTCCCCCTGAAAGACGGGTTAAACAAAAATGAGTTCTGTGTCAGTGTAGAGAAGTCTGTGTGCTTGTGTGTGACCCTTTTCCTGTGCGTCTCCATCCCTCAGCCCTTAATGCCATTTAAGGGCAGTCTGAATGAAGGACAAAAGCACTTTCCAACCAGCTGTGAATGTGCCAGGAATAGAGTGATCAAGAGTCCAGGCCACTGACAAAGGTGACACTTACGTACATACAAATGCACAGACAGAACATATTTGATCAAGACACAATGAGATACACACACTTAAAACACACTTCAGTCCCTGGATGTCTTAACTTCCTGAGGTTTAGTTTGTTTGTAGAGCTTGAATGATTAGTCGATGAATCAGTAAGTTAATCTACTTAAAATTACAAAAACAATTTCAGTACTATATGATTTATATCCATCATCCCACTCATTAGGATAATTATCAACAATGAAAATCATTAGATGGCTTGCTAATGTCTTTACCATATTTAGAAAGCCATTGTTGGTGTGTAGGACAGGCTGGTGTGGGTGACTTTGTGGGTGGGGGCTAGGGAGAGGGGAGGTGTAATTGGTGGAGGGTTGGCGAACAAAAGGACCTTTTGACTCAGTAGTGTAGGTGCAGTGAAGGTTAGATCCACGGAGAGTGATACAGATCTGAGGAGATGCCATTCATTCTCTCTCTGTGCACTTTCCTTGAAGAACGCCTTGAAGGATTCCATTGGATGGGTTTTTCATACACTGTGTTGGATCTCATCTTTAATATATTTTCACACAAACAGAAAGATTGACAATAAAGTTGACTTTGAATATGTGCTCTGATAGCTGATTTTGTGACTCTTTTAAAAAGCATCAGTTGGTAGAAATCGTATCAAAACAAGCTTTATAAAGACAGCCCGGCATCTCGAAAACCTTACATTTGTACTCGTATCACAATATTGACTGTTCTCATAACGAATAAAGGACAAAACTATGTGTTACAGAACAGTGAAAATAACTGAGTCATGCAAAAACAAACCCCTACTCTACTCCCTCGTGTTATGATTCATCTCCCTTTTCCTTTTTAATTACATTTTCATGCCTTCTCTGTTTCACTCGGTGTTCCCGTCCTCTCTGTGTCACTGAGTCAATCTTCCTGTTCTGTTTTCACTGCCTTCATGTCATTTTCTGTACAAAAGCAGGAACTGGGCTTGGGAATGTCTGCTGGCAGTCTCTTCCTGTGCCCCCAACAGACGTGTACCTATTCATAGAGAAGAAGAAAACAACAGCGTTAAGGCCAGCTGGTCGTGGCATACCTAGCTGTGCAGGTCCATTCTCCACTGGACTATCCTTTTACTTTCAGCTAAGGCTAAAATAATTGTCCTTACCTATTATTTTCTGCTTTATTTGACTACTCGTGTTAAAATGTTGTACTAAAGGGGGAAGCGTTTGCATATCTGTGTCTGTTAAACGTAATCCTTTTATGCCACTGATCCTTTTAGCCGTGGCCTGGAGAACATCCTGACTAACCGCTTCCTGTTTTCCCCTGTGTTTCCTCCTCAGAAACGTAGCCAGAGGGGCTTCAGCTGCCCTGCACCACTGGAGCCTTCAATAATGGCGGGGCCAATACACCACAACCAGCCCCCTCGCTTCTGACCCAACATGGAGCTCAAGGTCTGGGTGGATGGAGTCCAGAGGGTCGTCTGCGGGGTCACGGAGGCCACCACCTGCCAAGAGGTGGTGATCGCTCTGGCACAGGCCATAGGTAGATCATTTTCAGATTATTAAACCACATACAAGCACACGTGATATACAAAAACGGCATGTTTAAACTCTGCTGAGATGTATTTTTGACATCCTTCAATTCCGGGAAATTTGATCATTATGAATTGGCTGTGTCCAATAACCTCGAGGTAAACTGATGATTAAAACAAGGCTTCAGTAATAAGAATCATTACTCCACTCAATAATTCACCTAATAGGTCATCCAGTTGGTTTAATCAATCACTATATTTTGGGCTCATATATATATATATATATATCCACAAGAATGAGTTTTGTGTGAATCCAGAAAGATTATATTTGTTGACAAATACTGTGTTGTGAGGTTTGTGTTCCTCTGATTTGTTGATTAAGTTACCCCACTGTAACTATGTTTCACAAGGAACATTCAATTCCACGTGACCCACTGAATTCCTATAACAAAGCCACTTTTGTCCTTATTTTTGTTTTTGTACTTGTCCACATCCGGTCAGTAGTGCTAGTGAAATCCGGCAATGCATTGGGTTATAAAAGGAGCTGACACTTCAGGCTGTCGGCAAACTTTATTCCAGAGCATATCTAACCCTGTGTGCTAACTTTAACCTTCTGTATGTTGCCTACTAGCATGCACAAATCAGCTTCATGTTAGTTACAGGTTGATCTGACTGTTTAACAATAATACATTTAGATTTCCCTCTACGATGTAAGTTCTTTGTTAGTGAACATGGTATTCACTTTCTTTCTTCACACTTTCAATACTTAAAGCTGCAAAACCTTATGAAGCCTATCCATCGAGGGTATTGCTAAGCGTCCACCAACATACAATCTGAGTATGACGCAAACTCCACATTTAGCTAAAAAAAGCCCTTCTGAATTAAACAAGTATTTGAGTCTTCTGCCTACATGTTAAGCTCCTGCTGGGATACAGTGGCTCATAGTCAGAGGCTTTATTGGTACTTGCTTGGATCTAAGCAGCCCCCTTCCCATGCGGCTCCTCCAGGAACGGGGGCACTTGAGCAGCCTGTATTGACATCACTTCCCTCAAAGCGCAGGGAGGGAAGAGGGAAAGTCTGACTCATCCTTCAGTCTCCTGCCAAACTGAGGAAGTAGCCCCCTCCTCTGCTTTATTCTGTTAAAAACATACACCATGTTAAGTGATCAGATGTCAATATTGATTTAGTACTTTGGCCTTTCACAAGGGTTTCTGTCTACACTGCTACAACTGTTGTGTTTGGGTTTCCTCTACACAGCATTAACCCTTGTGTGGTGTTCATATTTGTGTTACTCAGCCAGTGTTCGTGGGTCTGGTGGACCCGCTGCCTTTTTGGGCTTCAATTCAACACAATCAAACTATTCTATGTTAAAATACTCAACAGATGTTTACTTCATCCCCATTACAAGCAATATAAACAGCATATATGGTTAATATTTCCCCTTTTACATTTGTTAGATCAAATTAATGAATTCAAGTGCTACTCGGTTTTTTGCCTGCTGACCAGCTGGTCCTGTGGCTCGTCGTTTTTTTGTAACTAGCTGATGCTCAATCTCATCCTCTTCTTCAAAGTCACTGTCAGACTCAGAATACTGATTCTCATTTTCTGAAACCTCTTCCTCTTCCTACATCATCATCAAATGGTTCTCTCTCTTCCAAAATAATTTGGAAGGCCCTCTGAGCAGAGAATCGTTTGGCCATCTTGATCAGTTGTGATAAGGACCCAAACTGGCGAAGCTTTATTTAGTGTGTCCCGCCCCAAATTTGCAGCTGGGATACACACACACACACACACCACACACAACACACACAACACCACACACACACACACACACACACACACACACACCACACACACACACACCAACACACACACAAGCCCAGACAGGCTGACAGGACCTACAACTTTCCACACTTTTGTTAGCCCTGGTGTCAGAACACCCTGCGATGTAATGTAAATGTGTAGGGGGGGGTACAGTTTTTTTTTACCTAAATAAATGTAAACCGGTCCCACAGACCCGAACACATAAAGGGTAAGCAATTAGATGTCTTTATAACATTTTAATCACATTCCGGCCTATGTAAATGGTGCTGATAAACACGAGAAACACCCAGCAGTGGCAGCTCCTTGCAGCTTTAATAATAAATATATACATTTAATTTTTATAGCCGGCTTTTTCCCAGTGCTCAAAGGGGACGCTTTACACAAAATCACAAACAGTAGTCCTAATCCAAGCTGCGCAGCCTCTTTTTTAAGATGATCGTTTCCTGTTCACAGCCTTCATTTTCCCTTCACGTTCAATTCAGCTCACTTCTGAAACCACTCTGCCACTGTCTTAGAACCAAACGTACCAAGCTGGATGAAATGCAAGTGGCTTAGTTTTGGGTATAGGTCATCAGAACCATGCGCTCCAACAGGATGATAAAACGGGCTCTGTGTCTGCATAAATATGGGAGAGTCGTGGTCACATGTTATCTTAACAGTTAGATAGGCAGGATTCCGTAAATCAACTCGGCTAAGAGTTCATATTACTCTTTCTTCCCAAGTTCATATCTTTGCAGGGTTGCTTTCCCAGCCACCAGCATATAAGAATTTTTTATTGTGCTATGCTGTTCTATGTGTGCTTTGTGTGATACATTCTGTTAGAAAGTATCTGCTCTGTGTGTTCACCTGGCCCCCTCGTTAAGCTTGTCTCGACACCGTGGTTATGCTGGGGTGTGTTCCTGCTTCGCACTGCCTCTGGGTCTCTCTCCTCGTTGGTTTGTGTTCGAACGCGGGCTGCATGTCTGTATGCTCTCATGCGTGCTCATTACTGGCGCCCCTCCGTCCGCCCGGAGACCGCCCGCGTAAGTTCTTGACGTTCACCGGGGCCCCCAGAGTCCCAGGGAGATACTGAGCCGGAGGGAATGGAGAGGGAGGTAATCGCAGGTGAGTATGGGGTGAATCACACATGCAGACGCATGGTACCCGCTCCCCCGGGGTTCCTGTGCTAGGGACCTGGTCAGACTGGTGGGCAGTACAGAGGGAGACGCTCAACGTTCTGTGGAACAAGTTGGGAGCCTATGAGCGGAGCTCCAGGTGTGGGCTGAAGGGCGAGGGGCCGTGCGGAGGTGCATCGGGACCAGATGGAGGAGGGCGGGTGATAAGGAGATCCTGAGGCTGGAGAAGCATCTGCGGAAGAACGGACGTGGAGATGGAGGGAGGAGAGTTTTGGGCCCAACCACTAGCTCAATTGAGCTGGAGAGTGAGAGGCAGCTGAGAGAGCAGAGACTGCAGGGAGCTGATGGGACGCATGCAGGGTGTGAAGTGGAGATTGAAGAAAGGCTGGCAAATGGTACAGGTGTGGCTATTTTGGGCGGAATTTCGGGTTATTCATCAAAATCCTGTATTTTAGCAGCAGCTTTGGGGAAAAGATAAAAAATAACCAGCTAAGAATCAAACAAAAGACACTGTCTCGTATTAGTGATTTTTTTTTATATTTATATTATAGTGGGTTGCTAGCATACCTCTTCCTTAACTGTTTATCTCCTTGTCCCCTCAGAGTGTGGAGGCAGGCCTGGAGGAGGAGCGGTTGCAGAGGCGGCCAGGAAACCCAGTGGGTCAGTGAAGCAGAGGCTTCGGGCGCAAGATGTCAGGGCAAATCAGAAATTGAAAGCCCAGGAGAGACAGGGCCGTCCAGGCTGGAGAGCAGCTGCAGAGCTTG
>NW_011370909.1:0-24389 GCF_000735185.1 Notothenia coriiceps | reverse complement strand
ATCATGAAATTAACGTATCTATATATCTGTTATACTATACTGTGCAACTGCTTAACATTTTCATACTTTATATACTCGTTAGCAATCATACACACTGTTCATACGCTCACATGCTGCGTGTATATCGTAGTTGTATCATAGCTGTTGAGCTATATTTGTATAATATCAACAGCATGTTATGTTCATGTGTACGTGCACATCATCATATCCTGCCCTGAAACGCGTGGTGATGCTAATGAGCATCCGCGCAGCAAACAATAAACGGCTTACCTCAGGCAACTTCGAGCGATAGTCTGGCCCTTCGGTGTTTTTTCTGTCCGTTGAGCATATCTGCACTACACTCTGTGGCTTGACTGGCACAACGTCGGAGACGTCTGCCTGAAATTAGTGTCCCACGCAATCAGTTTACTGGGCCCAGTCAAGGAGGACAAAGGTTTAAGTTGTTATTTCGACGGTGACGAGAAAAACGTTGAGTTACTGGGAGACGAGGTTTTTGCGCCACATGGAACTGCGTGGCCTCAGTGACAAGTTATCCTGGAAGAGGCCAGCGATAGACTACAGACGACGAACAACGCTTGAAGAAGGACGCACAAAGAATGCAGAAGCAATATGGCTGAATACGGTGCAGTGTCTGATGATAACAGGTTTATCCACTCATAATGAGAGAGGCGAAAACCGAGATGGAAGAAAAGCGTGGGAATACTGCCGAGAGGCGACTACGCGGGAAAAGGACAAACACGCAAGTCGTAGAGCCTGTACTGTGAACTCCTCTCTCTCACAAAGCAAGCAACGAGACCGTTACTGATTATATTATCCGAGAGGGAGACTATATTCACGTCTTTGAGAAGGGACGAAGAAATATCATTCAGTGACGGGTTGCAGATTGCCCATGGTAGTGAAGGTGTTAACGGACTCATTCAGAACCCGTTGTGCATCACTCAAACTGACACGACCATTCTAACGTTCGGTGAGGTTCAAGAGCTAACTACGGAGCTTATGAGAGCAACTGACAAATGATAGGAGGAGTGGGTCATCAGCGGACGGGACGGCGTTAAGGGGGGGGTGAACTAGCGGCGAGGACACGAGGACCGTGTGAAGAGGGAACGACAGATGGACTAGATCACACTGAATGCTACAACACTGCGGAAAGATGGGGCATCATGGGCTAGGAACATGCCTAACGGAGGGATCCAACGCGAGGCGAGAAGAGGCGGACGATGGGCACGCCCACCGAGGAAGCAGGACCGAGGCAGAGGCTAGGGCCGTGATCAGAGTGGCCAGAAGGCAGACGGAGACAACGGAGGGTAGCATCACCGGTGGCTCATCATCTTTCAAAATATAGGTGACTGTCAAAATCAAGTGGCAAATTAGAGAAGTACTTATGGTCGACTGTGGTGAGCCACGACACACATGATGTAATGACCCGGCAAAGTTAACAGACAATCGATTAAGAGCTTTAGCACCGAGGACCATGTGATAGAGCCTGGCAGATGGAACGAAAACGACCGGCGATGGCGAAGATGAGAGAGGAGAAGGACTGAAGTTGTTCTGCTCGACAGCGAGGGACGGCAAAGGTGAAAACGCAGGCTCAAACCGAAGCGGCTTTTACATCCCATCTTTCATCCACAGGACATTTTCTCCGTGAAGAGCGCGACAGCGCAGTGCGAGCTGAGGTCCGCTTCAAAGACGGAACGTGAGATGATTGGCTGATTCATCAATAGGTATCAAAGTTTAAAAGGATGTGGTATGGTAGGCTATATTACCTTAGCACAGTAGAGGATGGAAAATACTGATGATGTTTGTAATGGTTTCATGACATCCAGACATGACATAGATACTCTGGTCTATGTAATTTTGAGGATGTGTCCGACAACTTGAGAGAAGGTGGTGTAAAAGGTAGGTCGATCAAAGGGAAACATGACATGTCTAACCACCATATCTGTGAAATATATAGCGGAGGAAATGTACTCAGCAGAAACAGGCAGGCAGATGCGCAAAAGCTAAGACAGTACTAGAGCTAGTACATACAGACCGTATGCGGTCCCATAGAACCAGCAGATAAAGACGGGTACAGATACTTGCAATAGGCATTTACTGATGATTATAGTGGGATGATTTTTCCAAAAAAAAAAACCAAGCTACTTTATCAAGGCAAAGAGTGATAGCAGCTAAAGCTACTGAAAAATTCATTAGCGGATACTGGCTCCATATGGACACATTAGTCGCATAAGATCTGACAACGGTACTGAATTTACCGTGCATGAGTTTCAAAACTTTACTTAGGACGAAAGGGATTAAGGGCACGAGCACAAGTGCCCCATACTCAGCCTCACCAGAACGTACTGGCCGAGAGAGTTGGAGCGACCTTATTTGGAGATGTCACGATGCATGGCTACTAGAGAGTAACCTCCCAAAGCAGTTATGGACATATGCTCGTACAAACAGCAGCACAGATACGTAACAGGTGTTACTGTAAGCGTCTAGAGCAGACAGCGCATACCGTGTTTTTACTACGGCAAAAACACCGACTTGTCCAACATGAAAATATTTCGGCTGTGAATGCTACGGGTATAAGCAAGGATGACCAGAAGGAAGCTAGATTCTAGATGTGCAAAGGGTATTTTTGTAGGATACGGACAAATATAGCCCAGCATTCCAAGTATCTTATCCTGAGACAGGGGAAAGGTCCTGAAACATAGGGCTGGTAAAATGTATTCACCAAAGAGTAGCGCAGATAGTCACAGACTCAGACAAATCATAATATGGATTTTGACACTTATGGAAGAAACTAATCCCAACAACACCAGCAGGGACAAAAATGGTGCAGCCAGCGAAGCAGCAGAGAGCCTAATGTGTGTGTAGCAGTCCTATGATGAGGAGAATATTGAGGCCAGTCAGATCCAGACAAGATGGTACCAAGAGAGGCAGGGAGAGAGCGGCACGACGCTATCCCACTAGACAAAGAAACGCTGCAGAATAATTTAACGGGATATCAGTGTAAGGGTGATTGTAATTGGATCGAAGGTGAAAATGTAGATTATTTCTAGCAGGGTTGCTTGTGACCGTAACCAAAAGCAATACATGGCAGGCTGTAGGCTCAAAGAAAATCAAAAATGTGGGCCTGATGCAATAAAGAGGAGATGAACTCTTTAACAGAGAATGAGACTTCAGTCTGACTAACACTGCCAAAGGGCACAGCAAGCAGTGGGAGGTCGTTGGGTTATTATGTGCAGTAAAGGAAAGCTCAGAACGAGTCTGAGATTTTTAAAGCCAAGATATGAGCTAGCTAAAAGGCTATAGTTCAAGTAGACGGAATTGATTACAAGGAAACTTTTTCAACGACCAGGGCAAATAGTGACTTCGTACCGTACATTGATGCAGGTGGCTATATCAGGATGGTCATCTTATCCTATCAAATGGATGTGAAGACAGCTTTATCTCATGCACCAATAGACGTGAGTTACATATGGAACAGCCCGAAGGCTTTTGAGGCAATCATCTAAATAGGTGGAACAATTAGTGTGCAAACTCAACAAGTCATTGTATGAGTTTAAAGCAATCAGCGGGGCGAAACTGGACTCAACAAGTTGCCGCATGATCATATAACAGAGAATGGGGTTTGTGCAAAAAGATGCTGATCATCCATTTGTGTCCTACAGAAAAGAGTCTGAGAAAAGAGAAGAGTTATTCTGTTGATATGGGTTCTAGTAGATGACCTACTCGTATATTAGCGGCCATAACAACGGCTCACTCAGTGATGTTCAAAGAGATGTTGAAGAGGAAAGTTTAAAATGTAGAGATTTGGGGACTTAAACACTTCCTATTAGGTATCGACTTTACAGCACAGAGTGAGGGGGAGATCAAAATGGAGCCAAAAAGAGACACATAGCAAAGATTTCGTAGAGAGCTTTGGCATGTCAGAGTGCAAACCAAGGTCAACTCCATGTGAGCAAAAGTTACATTTTGACACTGAGGGTGAAGTTATCGATTCAACAGGATACAGAGAGATAGTAGGTAGCTTGATATACATTATGACATGTACTAGACCTGATCTGAGCCGGATTGTGAGTAAACTATCACAACACTTAGCAGAACCAAAACAACAACATTGGGCTGCATCAAAACAACTGTTGAGGTATCTAAAGGGTACAATAGACCAAGAGCTACATTACAAGAAAAGTGAGGAAAGCCTAAAGCTTGAGGGATACAGTGATGCTGATTGGGCAGCCGATCAAAACGATAGGAGAAGCACAACTGGATATTGTTTCAGCTTAACTGAAAATGGTCCAGTTATATCCTGGAAAAGCAGGAAGCAGCCAACAGTGGCGCTATCGACCTGTGAGGCCGAGTACATGGCATTAGCGGCTACTACTCAAGAGAGCATGTACCTTGTACAGTTATTAAAAGTGGTAGACCATAATAGCCCACATGTACCAGTGAAGATATATGAGGACAACCAGGGAGCAATAGCTCAATCCAAAAACCCTGTATCCAGACAAAGAAGCAAGCATGTAGACATAAAATACCATTTTGTACGATCTGCACATGCTGAGGGGAAGATATCTATTACATATTGTCCAACTGCAGACATGGTAGCTGATGTCCTAACCAAGCCTTTGACAAAGGCACAATTTGACAAGTTCAAAGGGTATTTGTTTGGAGAGTAATGTAAATTGCAGGTATACAAATTGAACACTGCTAGAGAAGCTTTTGTTTTGTTTATTTGGATTCTGTGTACCACTGTAGAGAGTTATCAACATGTCTTTGAGTGGGAGTGTTGAGCATATTTGTATAATATCAAAGTCATGTTTATGTTCATGTGTATGACATCATCATAATGTGCCTGAAAAGTGGTGATGCTAATGAGCATGCGCAGAAACAATAAATGGCTCTTACTCCAGGCCAAACTCTGAGCGATAGTGGTCGTGTGTTTTTTCTGTCCGTTAGCATACTTACACTACTTTCGCTGACTGCAAACGTGGAGACGTCTGCTGAATTATGTCTCACGGAACAATATCTACTAAACTACAGCATACAAATACAGAGAGTAATGTAGGCCTGTTATACTGAGTGATATATATTTTACACACTGCTCTGCTTTCTGCACGGACCTCACAGCTGTTCTCACTGTAAACATCGCACCGTGATGAAAGCAGTTAATAAAATAATATCCAGGGGATGCATGCAGAGCTGTCATTGGCTGAGATAAGTCCGGCCGTGCGTCACGACTCCATCGTTCCCGGAAATGCATCCGCGAAGGAGCCGTGGAGGATGCATCAGTGTATCCTCGATCATAGCTCCTTCAGAGAGCCTCCTTGATGCTCAGTCCTCGATGTGCATTTAGAGAAATTAGATGTCCTTCAACATGGCGGGCTGAAATCCATTTCCGGGTCACTACTGGAGGACCGAGGAGTCGAGGAGGGGAAATTAGAGTATTGAGAAGCCTTCGTTGACTCATGTGACTTACTTTGATGTCCTTTTTAGATGGGATGCCTAGACTTCAAACACTAAAACACAGACTCATATATCATCATCAGAGCTGTTGGTAATCCTCTTATGTTTCCTAAAGAATGACTCTCCTCACTGTTTCTTTGAAGGTCATGCAGCAGGAGCTGGAACAGCTGACCAAGGAGCTGAGGCAGGTTAACCTGCAGCAGTTCATCAAGCAGACCGGCACCAAGGTCACAGTGCTGCCGGCTGAACCCTCCGAGGAGGACAGTCCTCACAGCACGCATGGCATAGGTAAAAGCTAAAAAATTAGCTTAAAACTTTCTTACTAACATTAGATTTGTGGAATTTGTTCTCTTAGGGGATATGGTTTGGAGTTTAATTTCAACTCAAGTGAAGTCATATATAGTGTTATGTATGCCAAGGTATCTCTTCCTGTTGTTCTATGACATGTAGGGAACTGAGCTGGTGACTACAGTGCAGACAGTAACATATACGGGTCGCTTATTGTAAGTAATGGTCCGTGAGGAGTTAAAACGGAATTGTATGTCAAACTGCATACTGCCTGAGGTTAAACGCTTTATGATTGCCATTCAAGCAGGCATCTCATGACTTATTTCAATAAGAGTGCATGAAGTGCTGTTCTTTTCCATCAAGGCACTTTTATTATTTTTTCCTCATATCTTAACTGCCTGCTGAGAGAAAATGACTCAATTGTGAGGGTGCGTGCGTGTGAGAGAGATTGTTATCAAGAAAATTATGAGGGGGGCGGGGGGGGTTGTGGATGTGGAGAGAACAGTGTTAGTTTTTACCCACTCCAGTGGCTATTATAGTCACCATGCCAACAGCTGCCTGGATACTGGCAGAAATAGTGTCATTCATTCACCTTACTCTCTCTGTCCGTCTCACTGCTTCCATCACGCTGTCACTCTATCACATGCTCAGCAGTTTCTGTGATGGGCTCATTGTGCCAAGGCTCATCCTACAGCAGAAAAGCAGAGAGCTGACGCAGAGCTAAGAACCTTGATTCATGGGACAGCTGTCACAATGCAACATTTGTTGACCAGCTGGTTATTCAAACTACAGTCATAAACCACCCACAGCGTAATTAGTGACTAAAGGTAATTAAGATTGACTTTGAGGAGAAAGTTTGAGGTTTGGGACTAAAGCGTTTAATCGTGTTTAAATCAGGGACATGCACCACTTTGTAAAAATAAGCTTGGGAGCAATAAGACTTGAAAAATAAAGTGTGCAAACTAAAGCACAGGAATACATATCTAAATGCACATTTACATGCAAACACATTAAACTAAACCTCCCACCATGCCATGAATAATTTAGTTTTCCACATGCACCCTGCCTATAAAACTGTATGTAAAAGTTGCTTATGGGATTCCATGCTGCACTTGAAATGTATAAAAATAATAAAGATTGCACACCAGTCTACTCATGCATGAATCACATGGTTGTGTGAAACATGGAAAAACATATGGAGAAATAACTTGACGCAGTCATAGTGATGGTGACCTTTTTCCCCTTGATTTAAGATTAAAGATGTAACACAGTTGAATTTCTCCCCTCTCCAAAGAGCCAGATATCTTTCTGATTGCATGACATGCACTTCATCATTGCATGCATTGAGAGCAGTAGGTCTCTTTATTAAACCTAGCAGTGATGGATTTCAATTATAAAAAAGTAATGAATTGAGTGTTCATGTCCTTCTAGTAACCTTCCATTGTATGTGTGTAAAATAAGCTTTGGTGCCAGGCCATAACAAATCTCTGCATCGGCTGATTCTCTGCTTGGCTCAGTACTGCCCCCTGGTGGCTCATAGCAGCGATATCATGTAGCATCCACTGGGCTTCATTGTTATATTCAAACAAGTAATTTAATGATGTTTCTTATCAATTTGAAGTGATTGGAAAAACAAAAAGCTACAATATGTTTGTGTAAAATCTCTCTGTTTATTTTCAGCAATACAACTTTTAAAACCCACATTTTTTCTTCCTTATGTCTTTTTAATTTTTAAGATTTAGTTCCCCTGTCTGGCTCCCTGAAGCGCCCCGTTTCACATGCAATGTCTAGTCACCTCCGGGTCCTCCACAGCCCCCTGACTTCAGGCCTGAACCCAGAGGGGATCTATGTGTGAACCGTCTCCCACCCTGAGCCCAGAACACACGTCTGTAAGTGGATATCTTTGTTCAGGATACTTCAGTGGAACTCTACTATGCACTGTCTCGAATACAGGAGGCACCCTGGAGTGTGAAGACTCACAGAGTGAAGGAACAAAGATGATTTTGACAAGGAAGTCATAGAGCACTTAGTGGGAATGAAAGATGTAATGGTGCTCAGTTTCTGAACTTACGAGGACTTCAAAATCAATATCAGGCTGTTGTGGACGTCCTTTATAAACATATCCACTTAACGTACTTTTACTCTCACTTTATTACCTACTGAATGATTTGTATTGTTTTCTCACTTGCATCATGATTCTAAACGATTGCCTTTTGAACAGTATTCTTGACAACCTTGGTATGTGAATTTATGAATTATACCTCTAAAGTTATATGTATTTTCGGCAGTGAAAACAGCATAATGAATTGTTCTTATATAAGAAAGGAAGGATCCACTTGTGTCAATACTAAACCAGTCTAGAATATATCGTTTTGCATATCAGAATGTATTCCTGTAGCTCTGATTGTCTGTTCATGTTAAAACTATGCACAACTGGTCAATAGTTTTGTTACCGAAGAATGTTACTGTCCGTATGTACCAACATGTTGGCTAACTGTAAATATGTTTTCTTACTTTTCAGCTTTATTTAGAGAATTATTATATTTTATTACAGAGGTTACAGAATATGCAGTGCCCTCATTCCCGCTACAATGTCTGCATAATGAAACAGTGTTAATTACCCTCTTAAGCTTTTATTTGTTGTTTAGATGACTACATGGTATGTTTTTGCCAAATGTATTATGCTTTTTTTGTCTGTGTAAGGATTGGTGGCCAAAGATTAGCAGGTCTTGTTGCATGATTGTCATACTATAACCATACATGGATGTGCAGAGCACCCGCAGTACAGTAAATCAGTTAGTTGAATCTAAAAATGGTGGCATGCTATAATACAATGGATAGCTACGGTGTGTATGAGAGTGTGATTGAGTCAGCGATTAAAGAGATTTGTGTGTGTGCAGGGTCGGGAATGTCAAGGTATGAAGCCCCTCTTAGGTTGTAGTGCAGCTGCTAATCACATCAAAGTGCCTTATTCATTCCACAGTTGGTGTGTTCATATGATGACAGCAAAGCTTTAGTAGAAAACATTGAAGCAATGATCTAGTCAGTTTAGATCTGATGTTGCTAGATGTATTAGTGGCACATTGCTGCACAGAGAGAAATGGCAATAGCACAGCATCAAAGAGAAAACTGTAATCATGTTTTTGTCAGTATTTTATAAAAAAAATCAATGGAGAAAATGTTACTGATAGCGTGTCTCATTCTGACAATGTATTATTGACACCATCATACTATGTGATGTAAAATGCATTTACATTATCCGATTTATTTTGTCATCATACAACACATACTGTTTACTGTAATTACCAGAATAAGAAATGTATTGATCCTGAGAGATATATATTAGAGTTAGAGAACATCAGTACCATTATTACATTACATGTTAGACGCTTTTATCCAAAGCGACTCACATACTCAATACTGTGGGCAATCCCCACAGGAGCAATTTGGGGTGAAGTGTCTTACCCAGGGACACAACGACATGCTGACTGCAGTGGGGTTTGAACCTGTGATCCACTGATCCGAACACCAACGCACTAGTCCAATGCACCACAGCCTCCTGGGTTCCATCACCCAGGAATAACTAGTAAATGTAAAACAGAAGCAAAGTCCACCCTTTAACATTTAGCATCTACAAAAACCCTCATCAGGACATACCGTTTTAAATTCTTAGGTTTGAGATAATCTCTATATCGGGGCAGAATTTCCCTTTAAGAAATCACTTGTGTGCATTGTCCACCTGTGGATGAGATGTAGTTTTGGTCACTGTTTACAACCATATAATGTTCTATAGAACTGTACGATGTCAACTGTACATAACCTGTTTTTATTTTTGTCCTGCCTTAATATACTGCAAGTGTTGACAGATGTATGGCTGTAACTGGCTGCTGATATGACATGGATTGCATGATTCAATAAACCATCTGACAAAATGAAAAGTGTCACAACCGGTGCTCATTGTAACGGTTTGCCTGTGGATGTAAGGGAGAAGGTGTTTGTCCAGTATGTGCTCTTCATGCGTTTCAATCCTTTCGCCAGTAGATGGAGACATTTACTCAGTAATGGTAGAAACAGGGTCACAACATGGCTGGGAGAAAATTAAAGGAGAAGCTTGTTTTTCCCACAGAAGAATGAAATTACAAGAAATGCCAGTTTATAAAATGCATATTTATGCAATAACAAAAAAGGTTTATAAGAGTGAGTAGCCGGTAAAAGAAAAGCCAAAGTTGCTCTCATGGGTCAATGATAATACTGAGCTACAACTGTGAATCCCATCAGGTCATACTTTATTGTAATTTGAGGTGAGAAAGGAAAGGTTACTTACAAAAAAGGAGCAGCAAATTGCATGTTTTTTTCCCAAACCTTGAAAGGCATAGTTTGACTGTAACTGGACTGCATTGTTGCCAGGATCATTAGAAATCCTCACGTCAGAGACATGAGTTTCAAAGCTGTTGAAATGATGCATAAAGATTAAAACTATATTGCAGATAGTCAGTACATGTTAACAACAAAGACTGGGTTTGATCCTGCTTAAAGCTTCTGACAAGTGTGGATGAGGCCCCTTGTTTTTCATCAGCGTGTACAGACTGAGTGTAATCTCACTTCATCATCACATGACATGTGTTTAAAGCCTTGGTCTACTGTACACTGTAAATTCCCTGCTGTGACCTGTCAGCTGATTAAAGTCTGAGCAACAATACATTTCATCTACTAGCCTTCCAGTAGTGTGTATTCATAATACTGTACTCTGAACTGTTTTGTGCAAACACTCGTGCATTGTTTCCCAAGTCAGAAATTTGACATGTACGTAGTTGTTGGAAAAGTTTCACACATTCTCACTGAGCTTTCCTGCTTTTGCTAACATTTGAGACTGTAGGCATAAACAGAATTTGTGTTGAACAAGAAGAAGTCTGTAGAGTTTAGTTTTGATATTTATTTTACAACTCATCAGCAATAATTTAGAACAGCATATGTGTAAAGCATTAACGAAATGTGCAACAGTTGCTCAGTTAAATCTTTTAAAAAATCCATAGACTTCTACAACATTGACATAGACATGTATACTTTATGGAATATTCACAAAAATACTTCTATTTACAGACACACATGCCACTTTATATAACAGTGTATAACAGATTTGAGGCAAAACCAGCTGAAGTAAAATACGAAAGCAATATCATGTATGCAAAATACAATGAAAATCTGTTTATTCTGTCACGTGTGAAACATAAAAAGTGGAACAACACTACATTGCAGGAATCTTAATCTCTTAGAAAACAGGCCAAGTTAAAGATCCTAAATCTTCATTATCAAGTGTAGGTCACATGACCACAGCTGCTTCAACACGTAAGTCAAATATTTGAAAGCAAGGTTTTACATAATGAAATCATAAAAGACACAATCAGGGATCGTGTTGTAGGGTGCAGGGTTTTCAAATCTGATTATGATTTGAATTTGTGCAAGTCAAAAACAGAAATAAACATTGTTTTATCAAATCTGGCTTCATCACCCATTTACTACATTAATTAATCTCAAAGCATTTGGTATCTCTGCTCTCTCTTCTGAAATGAAACGAAATCTTTTTATTTCAAGACAACTCAACACAATACAAAGGTTCTGAGAGAACTACAGTGTTTGACTTTCAAAATGATGAGGAGACTGTTTGGGGGGAGTAAAAGCAAAAGAAAGGTGCATTTTAAAGAGTAAAGATCATCCTACATACAAACTTTACCAGCTGGGAAAATACAGGTACATTCAATATCAAAGATCTATAAGGTGCTATCCTACAATGTTTCCTGGAGGTTCAGGAGGTCACTGCATCTCTGTGCTGAGATGCTTCATTCCATTCGGGGGACATACAATATTCTGTTCAAGCAGCTCCTTGTGAATAAAGGGTTTCTGAACTAATTCACTGATTGGTTTTTCTTTACTTCAAGTACAAGAAGTAAAGGAAACTCAGATCTGTACAAATTAGTTGAGGGCAACCAGGCATAATACGTTAACTTTTATATCATCATGTATTGTTTTTATGTGTAAAGTAACTGTTTTTGTATGTATTGATGGAGATGGAGTGTCTGATGGTGGGATCAATGACAGTTATACCTCCCTGTCAGCCTAACCCGTGCACAATTGGGGATGAGGTGCTGTGGGCGTTTCATTTCTCGAGAGCACTTATTTTATAGGGCCATTTACATGTCAATCAGCAAGACTGTCTTTCAGGTAATAATATTTACAGTCAAAGCCAGCCAGGCTCTAGCAACCTTGGCAGAGGTCAGTTGTAACTTCATACATCCAAAGAGACTCGCTGAATGGGATATTGCGCACTGTTGTCGTACTCAAAGTTTGGCACCAATGCTGCCACTTCAAAATATGTTATCAAAGAGGATACAAAATTAGCTCCAGAACAACACAGCCGTGTATTTATGTCAATCATTGTCGATAATCCTTTAGATTTATTAATCTAGCATAAGTGCAAAAGGCACACTTCGTCACAACTGTCCCCTGTTTCGCCAGGATATTGAACATGAGAAACTCTTCTGTGAAACCTCGTTTTAAAACTAGTCTAATTTGATGAAAATAAACTCCTCAACAGGAAGGTTAACAGACAAATTAGCTGTTTTGACAAACAGAAAACTGATCGTGCGGGCTATTCTTGCTCTCCGACGCATCAGCTACGTCATCCTCCTCTTCGTCACTCGCGGGACTTTCCTCGCGCTCATCTGGTGAACCTATGTCAGCCTCGTGCAGCTCGTCGCTGTCTGGACTGTGAGAGTCGTTGGACTGAGGAGAGGCTCCAAAGTGCACAGAGAGTCCAGGGAAAGCGGCTGCAGCAGCCGCGGCCGCTGACGCTTGTGCGGGGTAGAGCCAGGGGAAAGGGGAGGCAAGAGCCGCGGCAGGGTACATGTACTTTTCAATGTTGCTTTTGTCGAAAAAAGGCATATAAGACGCCGCGGCTGAGGGGTTGATGAAGTAGAAAGGCATGCAAATGGGTGTCTGCTGTCCCACACTGCTTATTCCCATCAGAGAGTTCATAAACGCCAGGTCGGGTCTGGTGGGGTCAGTGCCCCCTAACCCGTTGCCAGGCCAGGTCATCTTTGGTTTTTTGGCAGCGCGATCGTCTCCAAACTCTTGCTTGATCTTCACTGCCTTGGGTCCCTGCGCCTTATTGCGGTCACATTCTTTATCTTTGCCATCAATCTTTTCCGCCTCGCCCCCGTATCCACTGTCCGTGTCTGTGTCATTCTCGTTAAGCTCCCCGCCTTGGGTCCTCTGGATGACCGGGACACAGTTAGCTTGGCCGTCGGCTTTCTGACCATCATGTGCCTCCCCCGCGGGAAGCTGGTTCTGGAGCTGCGGTGCGCCTGGCTGGAACTGCGCCAGCACCTTGTGAAGGTGGCTGATCAGCTGCGCGCACCTCTCCTCTCGTGCAGTCCAGTTTTCAAACTGACTCAGGTACTGCAGGACTTCTTTGGCACATGCCTGGAACCCGGAGTGGAACGCATCAAGATCTGCATGAATGGACGTTTTCATCGACCGGTCCCCTGCAAAATAGTTGCAAGGATAACATTATTATTCTAAAGGTGTATAATAAAGCAATGACAAGACATGATTCTGTTAACGTATTTTCGAATTGCACAATATTTTCTTTGTTATATTCAAGTACATTTTCTTCTGCTGTAAAACTAGACTTCCTCGGACTATTAAAGTTTAATGCAACACATTTATATATTAACTTCAGGTTTGTCAGCTCACCATTCTGCAAAGCGACAATCTTCTGGTGCTGCTGCTCAGTGACAGCAGTCAGAGCGTTTAAATGTTTCAACGTTAACTCCAGGACAACAGCTTTCTCCAAATGCCCGAGTGTCTATTGAGAGAAACAAAACTTATGTTCAGTTAGCTGTTTAAGACAACTAATCTCATGTAAAGCCATATTCGCGTAAAAACCCTTTGCAGTGTCATGGACTCACCGACAGCTTCAGATGTTCGGGTAACAAATCCTTCAGCTGGCCAATACATTCGTTGATTCTGTCTCTCCTCTTCTTCTCTATCAACCGGTGTGGTAACTTGTATGCTTCCTGCTGGAAATAAACAGGCATTTGGCGTTTTTAAACACACATTGATATATCTATTTAAAGTTATTGTAGTACATGTGAACATATCCATGAGTTTCATGCACACACAAATGTTGGTTCATGAAACAACAAACTACATTTTGTAGATCGCATTATAGCCTATAATAAACCTTACGCACCTTCCCACCGTCCTCTCGTTTTATTCCTCTTTTTGCTTTGCACATGTAGAGAGAGGGGTAATCCACCCTAAAGTCAAGAATGACGACAGATTATTCACCAGGTTGTCATAACAGTTGATCAGACAGTTTGACAGAGTTTGCCAAAAGCGACACTCACCCTAAGAAATCTGCGTGCTCCATGAACTGCCTGTCCTCTAAATGCGGTATTCTTTCATCCATCGTTTCTCTGCTGCTGCTTATCCACCCCGGAGCTTCTTTTGGGAATGTTTGTTATTCCACGACTCGCACACACGCTATGCCGGCTGAGGGAGATGATGCACAGTGCGTGTCCTCCAGTGGAGCTGCTTTTCAGACTGATGTCTATGCTTCCCTGAGCTGCCACTTTGCACAGCCGTCGGTGCTGTGGTTAGAGCGCACGCGCGCTTTGGGTAGGGAACAGCTTCCGACTCACGTGTAGCCTCAGCCTGCACTAGCACAAAGCCCGGTAATTAGACCTGCTCTGTTAGAGCACCGCCGCTGTTCCTATAGAGATCCAGTTCAAACACTTCTGACCCGGCTGCTGAAACGTGATTCAACATGATTTGAAAATGTAGCAGGGGAAAGTCTGCATGCAAGCTTGAGGGATGACAGAATAATGCATCATCTCACTGTTAATGCATCTCATATAATGTGGGTCCTTAACTTTGCAGCTCGAGCTGTGACTGCTGGCTGATAAGTGATCTAATGTGATAATGTTTTAATGCTGCTGCAACAATTCAATTAAACAATCACCTATTTATCTGGCAGTTTGGAGTCTAATTAAATTAAAATGCAATATTGAAGATTTGATCTCAACATTTAAATTGTTTGCGTTGGCAAAAAATTTAAATGTTGAGATCAAATCTTCAATATTATATTTTAAATAGTTAGGCTCCAAACTGCCAGATAAATTGGTGATTGCTGTCATTATTAGAAAGACATGACCAAATTAGTTTGCACACATTCACAGTTTAGAGAAAACCCTAGTGCTCCACCATCACTTAATACAAACGAAGATTTGTTTTCCTTCTGCTTATTAAAAACAACTGGGAACCTCCTGATCTCTCCATAACAAGAAAAACACATGCTAAAATAAAAGTGAAGAAATTGAGATTAATGGGAAGTAAACACAGTGAGTAAACAAATATTGGAGGTGTGTGTCTGATCACACCATGTTGTTGCCCGGATCAGGGCAGGGTAACCTATTCATACACCTCGAGCTGTTCAAAGCTGCGTTGACAGTAACCATGGCACCCAGCTGTGTGCTCAAACACGTGTGTAGAGATGCTCTATTAATCTGAGGATGGGTACTTCTCTCCCCACCTTCATCTCACTATCTCTGTCTAAAAATAAATGTTTAACACAAAAAGTAAACTTTGACTTTTTGATGTCTAATCTCCTAAACCAATCAACAAATCTCCCAAAAATATTTAGGTCGCCCCAATTTGTGATTTTATTCTTACAATAACTAGCAGTCCAAGTATGCATTTACATCAACATGTCTAACAAACTACAAGCGTTTCATAAATGATCCCAGGAAGTTAATATGATTGTCAGTGACACCTGTTCTCTTGTGAACGTTTACGGGCTCAAAAACACTAAAATCTGAGCCCTTGTATTGCTCTCACATGCCTTATGATGATCACATTACTTCTTCCTGTAAGTCATGTGATTCTTTCTTGCTGGCAGCATATAGCTCTCTTGTGTAACAGTGCTGACGAAGAATGATCCAATCACTTGGGCTCTCAAATATTTTGTGTGACCTCCTCTGTGCTGGCTTTTCATTAACTCATACCTGCTGATTTGCCTCTGTACTTTCCCTTTCTTGTCTTTATTGTAACTAAAAGTGAAATCATCTCACTGTCGTATGTTGGAATCCCCCTTTTGGGACTTCCTCCCCCCTTCCCTCCTCTTCCTTTCCTCCACAGTAGGCTGCCTGCTCTATATGTGGCACATGGAGTCGCTTTAGGAATCCAGTCCAAATGTTTTCCATATTAGTTCAGAGCCTTCTCTGTTTCCAAATAGCAGACGAGCTGTGCTTATGGTGAGAGGAGGCCTTGGCAGGGAGGGGAAGGGAAGTTGAGAGAGACAGACGGCAGGCAGGCTTATCCACCCCAAACACTGCAACAGTAAAAGTCGAGTGTACAGAACGAGAAAAAAGAGGAGAAATGGGGCAGGGGCAGAAAGGTTCCTCAGACAAGGAGGAGAAGAAGAAGAAGAAGAGAGATGAAAGCCCAGCGCCAGAGGACAGCCATAAGTGCAGAGTCTGTCGCTTCCCTCTGCTCGTCGCCCTGCTCCAGCTGCTGTTGGGGGCGGCCGTCACAGTCGTGGCCTTCCTTATGTTGGCCATCAGCCCCTCACTCATGGCCCGGGAGACGCCACACTGGGCTGGAATCATTGTAAGCTCCGTCATTACGCTTTAACATCATACACACTACATGTTTGCATGGATCCCCATTAGTGATACGCCTGCATGACCCTCAGCTATTCCCTCCTTGTGTGTTGTCCATCTTCCTGTCCTCCCCACTGCACGTCAACACTGGCCTTCTCAGCCAGACGCTCACTATAGGCATGGGAAGTCACTCTTTTTGCCATGTTCTAATAAATCTCCATCTGTCATATTCATCTGAATCTACAATCCGTCGCAGTCACATAAGCATGCTCACCTTCTGTTGTTTTTGTTCTATGTCCAACACATCCTCAACATCTGGCCTGATGAGACTGGCAAGCTAACTACAGCATGTCATATTGAAATGGCTTGACTTCAAAACAGAAAGATGAAAGCTAAGCGGAATATTTTATTCAAGTTGATGTGTTTAATAAGGTGTCATTTTAAAAGAGTTACAAGAAAATGCTTAGTTTTCTAAAGATTAGTTGGTCTTGAATTGTCTTCAAATGGAAACTCCTTGCATGTGAACGTTTGTATGGAGGTTGTAGTTTAAGTTGATAAACTTAGGGGAGTCAAAGTGTAAGTTAAAGTGCAGGTACAGGCAAGCGTTGATAGGGGTGGAAAGTTTACACATTTAAGCCCTGGAAGTTTAGTCAATTTGTTTGGAATCACTTAGAAAATGTAAACTAATGATTTGTGTATGCCAGTTAGCCTATAAACTGTGCTAAGTGAAGTGTCTCGACAGACACCATGTAACAAGCTAAAAGTACAGTTCAAGTACACTTTACTAAAACTGTTAAATGTTTAAACACTTTAAAGCAAAAAAAGGTTAATTGTCTTTTAATATAAAAGGACAACATAGTGTAGTTTACTTATCATCCAATTTGGAATGGGAATTAAGGTCACATTTTTGTGATAGGAAAAACAATGTGTTGTTCCTGTTTGGATCCTAGCTTATCACAGACGCCATTTGCCTCTCAAAAACATCCCTGGACACCAACATCCCGAGGTAGATCCTCACGAGATTCAGCCAAGTGAAAAACACTGAGGTCATCGAGAACTTTCCAGAGAATCCTGAGTACTTAAGAACCTGAGAAAAACATTAAAATAAGATGCTGCACGCCAGTCACAAGACTGCAAATACACTGAAGAGAATGTGAGTGTGTCCGTGAGAAAGAGATAGAGAGAGAAAGGGAGAGAGAGAGAGAGAGATGGAGAGATGTAATGTAATCAGATGACAGCTTAGTGCTGAATCGTGCAATATTAAGAGATACTCATGAAAACCTGGGCAAAAAATACTATCTTGACACAACACTATCTCTACAACACATACTGCACATCATCTACATTTATTACCATCAGTGGATAAGAGAAAAAGCAAGATAGGATGGTGAAATACTACAAAATGTGTATTATGTTGGTATTTTCATTGCACTAATGAGTGGCTTTTAAGCAAACATTTACAATGTCTTCTGATGTGTTGTTGCAGCTTTGTTTAGTTTCTATCCTGGGCTTAATCCTGTACTGTATCAATTACCACCCTGATGAAAGATCATCTATCCAGTTCATTGTCAAGGTGAGTGTACACACCCTGCTTGACACATTGTTTGCAGAAGTGGAAGTTAACATATCAGTTTGTGATGGACAACCTTTTGTAAAAGTCAGATTCCTTTATTAATGCACAATAGGTCTCTTTGAAATTGACCAGAGGAATATATTGTAGTGTTCATTTTACGAAGAGTAATGATCAGACAGGTCAATGTATTTTCTTTGCAGAGAACAAAGTTGAACTCAGTGAGTGTGTGTAATTGTTAGATGGCTGTTCTTACAGTAAGGAACTGCAACTTTAAATGAGAGACAGAAAGGCATTTAGCTGCATTCTTGTTTAAGAGAGCTCTGTGGGGATTCCTGGGAGTGGATGAGTGCATTCATTAATCCGACTTGATTGTACAGCTTAATTAGCCGTACAACATATGCAGTTGGAATTTCAGGGCAATTAAAATCAGTCCTCCATTGTTTGCTACTGAGAAGCCGGTCCTTGGAAGCAGCAACCTCAGTCAGTCAGTCTCGCGTTTGCATACCAGGTTCAAATATGCTCATTGGCTGTGAAGAGAGGGCTTCAAAACACTTCAATGGTATTTTGCCTTAAGAACTGCAGCTAATTTGCAAAATAGTCTTTGCAGAAAGGCATCATAAAAAGCCAATTCAAAGTGGGTATGTGTCGTTGGTGTTACATTTTGAAGGTTAGAATTTCAGTGCTATGTTTCCAGTGTTCATTTCAAAACCTCTGTTACCTAATGACCTAACTAGAGTACATTATTATTTTTAACTTAAACATTTATGACTTTAAAATCAGTTTGTTTATTTCAATGTGCACTTGAAGCAAGGTAAGCGACAACCCAAATAAGTATAAAATATGCTGCAACTGGAGACAATTCTGAATTTAAGCGTTACTATGTTGACAGATGAAGATTACCCATTCAACATAGTTTACTGAGTTAAACCCTAAAAGCGTTCTAAGACCACAGAGGTACTGTAAACAATAACAATGTAAGTGTTGGCTCCTTTCAGTTTGTCTTTAGGTCAACACTAAATATATAAGTAGATCCTCTTGTCTATGCACATGCTGTCCATACATTTCCCTCTAACAGACCATGCTCTAGATTTCACAGCTGTTCCAAAATGAACATAAATGATGTTTCAAATCAAGCACCGCTCATCACTTCCATAATTCCATAAGCAGCATGTAACTGAGGGGAAATACACAGGGCGAACGATGGCTCCCGTTACATAACCAAAGGATTCAAACAAAGGTTTAGTGTTATTGAGATTGTGCAATTGCATAAACAACACAAAGCCTCTGTCACATTTCAAAACTCTATTTTTTAGACTCTGTTGTTCTCACTAAAGGTGGGAAGCGGCTGTAGCTGCAGGGCAATCTTACATTTTTGTGTGTCTCCTCTGCACATAAGAGCTGTACTCCTACACTGAGGGTCAGCCCATGCCTTGTATTGTACATAATCTCTTTGAATGTAACTTGCTGTAGGCACTGAGCCAGCATGTCTGTCTCGTAGCTAAGTGAGTTAATCACACAGAATGAAGCAGGGAACAGGCTTTCAGTATAAAGGTTTTCTGATCAAAGCTTCAAAGGCTAAACAGCATGACCTCTGACTTGACCTCTGCCCTCCACAGCTCCTATACTTCGTCTTGTGTACGATCGGCCTGGTCATCTCAGTGCTGGTTATTGCCTTCTCCGGACACCATTACTCTCAGACCGGCAGCTTCAGGTGTCAGCAGGCGGGCGAGGACTGCGTGTGCAGACTGGATCAAGAGGACCCAATAGCTCGCACCTTCAGCTATGAGGGGGTCAGTGACTGCGAGGCGATCACCGGGACCCTCACCCTCTACTTCCTGCTGCAGATCGTTCTCAACCTGCTCCAAGCAGTGGTGTGTGCCATCGGGGCCTTCATCATGTGGAAGCACCGCTACCAGGTGTTCTTCGCCGGCCTTCAGATTGGCTCCTCCTCCTCCCAGTGGCAGAACGTTTAACACGCCCATGACAGAGTTGAAAGATGACTCTGGTCAGGGCGGAGGGTAATACCTTCAGCTTGAGTGACGGGGACATGTGCCTTTTTGGTTTGTGCCTAAGCTTGTTTTCATTGATGTCAATTTATATTAACCTTTTGTGATAGTTTTTCTATAATAGCTTTTTGCACACATTTTGTATACCATATAAGTCATATTTTTTCCAGTTGCCAATGTTATAATGTAGATGAAGAGATACAATACAGCTGCTTTGCTTTGAGAAGTAAGTGTTCCACTTGTGACTTATTCCTGTTTCTAATTATCTGGATATGTACTGCTCATATGCAATATGTTGACAAAGGTCAAACAACAGTGAAACCAATGTAGTGCATCTGTTATGCAAAAGAGTACACGTCTTGTTTTGGGTTTGAATTATTAAGAATACATACTTATAATTAGTTGCTATATTGATGCTTTACAGTAGGTCGCGCACTACTTCGTTGTCACATTATAGTTTGAAAAATGTAAATCAATGGCAGAGTTTCACACATTACACATGTCAAGTGTATATTGCACGATAATATTAATAATTATTGGTGAAGTACTTTACAGCTGATAGAAGAACCCCCTGTGATAGAAACAGTCCAGTAAAATGCACCAAGAACAGCTCCTGACAGCAGTAACACAAGCTGGGCGGTGTGCACTTCGTGAGGCTGGATCCTGACGTGAACTGGGCTGTGAGGGTGGAAGCCAGGCCAGCAGCCAGCATGACTCAAACAGCCTGTAGGAGTCAACACTGCAGCCGGCAAAGGGGAGGGGGGGAAGGGGGCCGGGGGGAGGCAAGGGGGACTCAGACAGGCAGCTGCACGGAGGAAACTAAATCATCTCGCTGTGTTTACGTTTCAGGTGTTTTCATTTAGGTATTACAGAACTGAAGGAGCGAAACAGCCAAAACATTTTAGCGTTTCTTTTCAAATATGATTTCCCCATAGCAGAGGTTTTATGTTGTGCTCACTCTCATCTCAGTTGCTGACTGAGGTTAGCTGCATATACATGCTCGGCAGGGTTTCCACAGAAAACAAGATTAATTAAGTGCTTGGAAGCAGAATGTAATTAGTGTGCAATGTTACATCTGTTTTGTCAAAGATTAAAAAAGGTATGATGTTAAAATATATATTATTTTTTTTACAGAATATGGTTTGAACAAAGAAGCCAATAAGCAAATATCATCTTTCAACAATGCTATACTGTTTCTTGTGACAAATACAAATCTTAGTTTCAGTTAATACGATTTATTTTATGTTTTTCTGTCACCACACAGACACAAAAAGAGCCAACTCAGGTAACATCACTCATATTTGAATACATATATTTGCTTTAGTTGTCAATTGTATTATTATTTTTAAAGACTGAATAACTGAGCAGAATAAGAACCAGAAAGCATAATTTAAACTGTTGTATACTATATTGTTATAAACAAGAACTCAGATACTTGAAGTTATGAAAAATGTAAGAAATAAAAATAATTCTCTCTAAGGTAAACATGTGAAGGTGCATAACAGAAATAGTCAAGTAAAGCAAAAGTACCTCATCCTATTACTTAAGTACAGTACTTACATAACCTTAATCATATTATAACAAAATGTTTCAATCACCATCTCAATCTATAACTATGTAGTTCTTAATATACCGTTTATATAGTTCTTCTTATGACTAATCTGTGGCACCACCAAGAGACAAAGGCGCCTCTGTCTGGGCCTGGCAGTGATCTACTGTGATCATAACTGTCAATGTATTCAAGTTAACTGTGACTGCTCAGTTTTTTTTCTTTGGAGACATTATGAGAATTTCAGAGCTCCGTTTGACAATACTCAGCAGAGAATCACCAGGGTAATAAAAGATGTGGTGAATTGCTTTGTAAATTATTAACAAATTCTGTTAAATCATGCATTTCACACATTGTACTTTCTGCATCTGCATCTAATGGAGGGCCAGCTCAGTTGCAGCGTTTTTCCGTGTGATTGTCCAGTGTTTTCATGTTGATGCATCATGTGACTACAACAGGCTCAATCTCACCAGACACAGGAAGTCACATGCCAGTCATCACAGGGGCATGTTTATTTAAAAAAGAAATGACAGTGAGAGAGAACTTCCTCCCTCCTCCCCGGTCAGTCACAACTCTCTGTGTGGCCAATTGATCTTTCAAGGCAAAACACGCAGATTGATATCAGATGGTGGGGACGCATGCTGTTAGTCTTTACAAGAGATTGCAGGAGACAGAAGATCAATATGTGTATTGACACTAAACATGAAAACTTTCTCAGGAAGTTGAAAACAACCGACTGAATTCTCACCCAGTATTCTAATTAACGAGCTTCTGTTGGTATATCAACATGTTTATAACCAGTTGAATATGACTATAGTTTAGTGTAAGGCAAGACACTAAAGGCAAACAAGTATATTTTGATTCCATGAGATACATTACATTCAGGTGTTCATTTTACTTTGTCTATTTGCATCTGTAGATCTTTTTATTTTAGCCTTTTTATATACAATCTATGATTTAACCCTGTTAACCTGTTGTGACTGGTATTGAATTTTAAAATACATTTCTTTGAAGTCTGTTTTCTCATAACAAGTTTTTTCTAACCCTGTGAACAAGAAATCTCCACTTCAGTAGCACTTACATAACCAACGCTTTCCAGTTTCATTCCCAGCTATAGGAGTTTATTCATATTTAATTTAAAGCCTGACTTAAAGGTCCCATGACATGGCAATTTTTACTGATCATAATTCCATTGTTGAGGTCTATTAGAATAGATTTATACTGTGCAAATTTCCAAACTCACATTGGTTTCTCATACAGCATCGTTGTATAGTATGTGTATTCACTCTCTGTCCTTAACGGCTTGTTGGAGCTCCTGCCCCCCCATCCCTGTGAGCCTAGTTTGCTCCGATTGGTCAGCTCGGCCACTCTGTTCTGATTAGTAAACCACCAGAGAGGCTCCGCCCATGTTTAACACAGTGCTTTTATCAGCTCTGAGCGGAACATCAGTTTTACAATGGCGTTGGTACAGCCGTATCTGTTTGAGCCGGAGTCCGATCCTGAAAGTGAGACAAACCAACGTGATAGACCTGATCCACCGTCCCAAACTAGACTAGAGCAGACGGTTTCACAGTGGAACATTTTTATTTAGTATCGCTCTTACATTTCAGATGTTAGAACTGCATCATTTATCTACATCACAGTAACAAGTTTGTCCGCTAACTAACCAAACTGTATCTACAACTGTTGTTATTTAGGTGCACTTGTGGAAACTGCGCCATGATGCCTACCGAAGTGGAAAACGTCTCTGCTGCAAAGAAATTAGAAAGGTAGCCAAGCTGACAGTTACAACATTATGTAGCCAGCTAGCTGAAAACACCAACAGTAGCATACAACATTATATGCCAAGATATAGACCATACATATTTGTCAAGTCAATAGACTATTATATGCACTTTTATTACTTCCTTAGTAATTGAATGTTTATTTTGTAAACCTTGCCATAGTTGATTTAATTGTTAAACGTGTTATGTAACAAATATCTTACCTTCCTATAGGTTGTAAAACAAATGAACCAAGTCCCAGTACCTATTATGTACAGCACCCAGGACTAGAGCCAAACTTTCTCAACCCATACACCCTGCAGAACCTCCATAACATGTACAGATTTGATTATGGACCTTTGACGCGTAGAACGGAAGAGTAAGTTATTCTTACCTGTAATAAACAACTACTGTGTTTGATGAAAAATCGAATCATGGTTTGCTATCTATGAATGATATGTTATAGGAGCAAATAATTCAGGGAAGAAAGGCTACTAAGTATTTCCATCAAACTTTATTTTTAGAAATGTACATAATGTGTAAATATACATATATACACTGTATATCATCCATTCCTCCCCTCATAGGCGTTTTCGGCATCTTGCCTATCACAGCTTTGTAAGCTGGTGCTGGGGATTTTTAGGACGAGGCATAAGAGTGGTCATCCCGTCATGTGTTGTCCGCCGGATACGCCAGGAGTTTCCTGATCTGGCTGGACAGTATGTTGGCTTCCGACCTCCCCTTGACTGAAACGGGAGACATGGCGGGCAACCAGTTCCTCCTTTGAGGGCTTGTCATCCTTTGGGATGGGGATTGTATTCATCTCCTCCACAAAGGGTGTTGGGTCCGACTGTACTGGAGCGGTGGTGGGTACCGTGGTTCTGCTGAGATGTACTCTAACAAATATAAACATAACATTCATAAAATTAATTTTGTATCCGATGAAAACAGTCAATTTTATAAAAGCAACACTTTCTGGGACACATTCCTAACGAAATCAAATGCAAATCACAAAATATTAGAGAAACTTAGTTGTTTTAGGTTTGTTAGCTTGCCAGCTAGATTAATATGCTAACTTACGTTTGCTAGTTGTTC
>NW_011370908.1:422216-426276 GCF_000735185.1 Notothenia coriiceps | reverse complement strand
CACACACACACACACACACACACACACACACACACACACACACACACACACACACACACTCACAGGGAAAATGCTACAACTACTGTCACAAACTGGATGAATGTGAAGTATTTTGTTAAAGGAGGATGAAAGTGTAATTAAGGAGCACTATTGGAGTGACTTTGATGGTTATTGGACTCAGGATTAATTCATTTGGATTCCCGCTGTATGAAGAAATTAAAGGACGGCGCAAGTGGAAACAATTCACAAAGGGATTAAACTGTTTCAAACACATGCTCAAAGTAAGCCGGATTTTGCCGATGTGTTTATTTGGATTCAAAAGTCGTAAATAATCTACAAAATGGAGGAGACCGATCTGATCGGAGCAACTGTGACAAATAATCCAACTGAAACCGCAATGGGCAATGACTATGTTTTAAAAATGCGCTTATCCATTAAAGCCTGGTTTGGACACTTTACGGGCAGAAGAAACATTTCTATTAAAGAAAGAATTATACATTTCTGTCTTTTTATGCCTTACAATTATATGTAAAAAAATAAAAAAGTCTAAATGATATTTGGCCTCAAATCATCTGAGGCCTGGGCCCCCCCTGCAATCTTTGGCCCCCCCAAGGGGGGCGCGCCCCCCAGGTTAGGAATCACTGCAATAGAGCACCTAATATGTATTAATCCGCATCTGTAAATAGTCCCAGACCAATGCGATATTAACAGTTTTGGGAAATTGTTGAGCCTTGTTGTTTAATTTACATATGATTTGGAAAAATGTGTCTCAAAGCATCCCAAGTGGCCCCTACTGTATATCATATAGTTATATAATGATCTAAGCATCTTTCAAATACTACAATCCTGGAGTGTTTCATTACCGCACGGTGCTAACTCCCGTTTCATTTCTAAATTACATTTCCAGAAAACGTTTCCCAATTCTTATCAAAAGCAGGTAATTGAAAACTCCAAGAGCACATGGAGGTGTTCAAACGTGTCCAATCAACAGTGTGAACACTCAAAATGAAAATGAAAATACTAAAGTTGAACATTGCTAAAAACATTGAATTGTTGTTCAAACTAAATTACTACAAAAAGGAGTTTTCTGTTAACGAGCTATTAAATATTAATTAAAACTGTGATACAATTACGTAAGTAGCATAAACTGTATGATAATAGATTTCATCCATCATTTCCTACTTCTGTTCCATCCCCATCTGCCTAATCTGAAGCAATTTAACATTTTGAAAACCTAATTATGCTCAAATTAGCATTCACATCAGTATTTAAGACAAATTGAAATCAAGCAATTCAAAGCTAACAGAATTTTGTAATTGCTTTTTACGCCACTGGTCGGACATTTTACTCGTATATCATTTTCACATATTTATATTCCTTTTAGGCTAATTGAGTTAGACATGAGTTGAATAAAATCAATCTTAATAATACGTTTTTATTAAAAACCAACAGCAGGAAGCTTTTATAAAAACAATCCACTTTACTTAATTTCTAACACCTCACCAAATGCGCTGTGCTCCACTTGTGGCCCCACAGGGACGGGGACAGGGTTTAGTAGAGCAATATTTCAGATGGAAAGTGGAACAGGAGAAAGTATGTGTGCAGCTGTACGTTTAATTTTTTTGTCACATAGAGCTCGCCAAATAGAAGCAGAACTTTGGAAAAAGAAGAAGAGGAGGAGCAGAGAATAAGTGCCAGGTCACAGTTCAGAACGTCTCCTTCTGTCCCTGCAATGTCCTGATAAGCTACAAGCCTGTGAATTCAGTCTTTATTCTACAGCTTAACTATTGTCTGCTCTCTGAGACCAGTGGGACTGTGCAGCGGAGTTAAAGTAAGGACATGAATTTCTCCAGAGAGCAGGTGCATTTTAGCAAGAAAACAACTGTTAGAAGAAAAACTGTAGCTATTGAAATGCAGCAGAAAACACAATAGGAAAACAGGAAGTGACAAAAATAACTGATTTGTTGACTTTGTTTGTCACAGTGGAGATCTATTGGCTTTTTTAATCATTTTCTAAACAACGAACTGAGAGCCTTTTTGCCAGTGGAAAACAAAATGCACTTATGAGAATATTTATATGTCAGTGTGTAAATCTGTCCCCTCCTCCAGCCTCACAAATACTCAGCTATGTCAATATCTCAATATCCTGAGCATGTTGATTATGTAATTCCAAAAACATGTCCACATACTGAGCATGAGTGAGCATATGCAGTAGCTTCATTGCACAGGCCGTATAGATAAATATGTGAGGTTTGGCATATACTCATTTCAAACCTTTATTTATCCAGGTGAATCCCTTGAGATCATTGATCTCTTTTTCAAAGGAGACCTGCTCAAGTAAGTTCCACATGAAACATAAAACAACAGAACAACAAAAAGGACATCATACAGCATCATTACAGGGATTACAATTTACAATAACTATCCACATGAACAGGTGCCAACAGCATCCAATTGTGTAGCATCCAACCAAGCTTTAAAAACATTTAGTGGCACCAGATTGCTCAGTTTCCATTTATTTTTCAGACTGTTCCAAGACAGAGGAGCTGCGCATCTAAATGCTATCTTCCCTAAGACAGGAGCAGTTGGCTCATTCAATAAAACCACAGCATGCGATCTCAGGCAGTAGCCACTTACAATTCGCCGTGAGATCAGGGAGCAGATGTAGGATGGAAGTTTCCCTAACATGGCTTTGTATATAAAAATGTACAAGTGACTAAGCCTCTGTACAGTTAGTGAAGGCAAACCAAAATGTATGCCTGCCCCTGTCTGTGTCGTAGAGTAGATTGTTGACTGTTAAGTAATGGCCTCTGTGAGATTAATAGCAGTCCCATCTCAGGTGAAAGTTGACAGTGGTTAATTGTGAGGAAATCTTTGGTCATCAATCTAAGATCCTAGACACATCTATCGATAATTTAAAGCTTGGAGATCGATGACACCTTGTGTAAAAAATCTGAGAAATTTAGCCGCAATGTGACATCAAGCATCATGTAATAAAACTGTCTGACGCAGCATAAATACAAATAGCTAAAATAATACCATGTATTTATTTACCGTCGATGTACTTCGATGATATCATTTTTTTGTATTGAGTTTGTTTTAAAAATATTGTGATGATACAACTCCGAATACATTCATAGTGTGATATCAATCAAAANTGGGGTTACAGTAGGTAACCTCAGTTACATATATTCCGTTACAACCCAACCCTGCTTCTAGGCTACTGTCCCGCAGCTCCTGCCTCTCTGTTGGACTCTGTCGCAGCGGGGCTGCTGCTGTGGAGCGCACAAAGAAGACTGTTCACAACGAAGGATCACTTCTTCTTCAAGGCAGGGAAGGTTTCGTAGTAGGCAGTCTACTGTCCCGCAGCTGCTGCCTCTCTGTTGGACTCTGGTACTGCACCTTACTCACGAGACGTTGTAAAAAAAAAATGGGCGGGGGGCGAACGCAGTAACCACTCTGCCAACGCCACAGTCACCCAAGTCGCGCGGGCCGGATGAGAATGTCTGGCGGGCCGGATGTGGCCCGCGGGCCGCCAGTTGGTGGTCACTGATTTACAGGTTCCAACAGTTTCCAATTGGATAGCATCTATCCTTGTTTAAAAACATTTAGTGGAACCAAATTGCTCAGTTTCCATTCCTTTTGCAGATTGTTCCAAGACAGTGGAGCTGCGCACCTAAAAGCTATCTTCCCTAAGACAGTCCTAGCAGTTGGCACATTTAATAAAACCACAGCATTCGATCTCAGGCAGTAGCCACTTACAATTCGCCGTGAGATCAGGGAGCAGATGTAGGATGGAAGTTTCCCTAACATGGCTTTGTATATACAAATGTACCAGTGACTATGTTGGGATGACGGAGAAATGCTCTCCGCAGACCCATTCTCACCGCGTAATAAACCTTTTTCTTACTCAATATCAAGCCACACTTATTGTTTTTACTTCGGCTGTGAGTGTTTGTGTGTGCTCAGGATGAGTTTAGCTTGTTCTCGCTGTATCGCCGACCCGGAAACCTGCCCGCTCCTCGCAGCAACGAGCCTCGCAACTTCCCGACCAATCAGA
>NW_011370908.1:421855-422076 GCF_000735185.1 Notothenia coriiceps | reverse complement strand
CCAAATTGCACATGAATAACTCAGACAAACAGTCTCCAAGTATCACAGACATGAACACAGTTTACTTGACGTCTCTGCTCCATGTGTTGATCTCCGGCCTTCGTTTACAAAGATTCTCGCAAAGCAGAGAGCGCTCACTCTGACACGCCCCCAGCTAACCAGCAAAACCAAGGAGCGCTCACTGTGAGCCAAAAAACATGTCCCAACTCTATAAACATAGA
>NW_011370908.1:413399-421810 GCF_000735185.1 Notothenia coriiceps | reverse complement strand
TTGGTGTGCGGGCTGCAAAAAGAAAACCAAGTAAAAATCAGTTTTACAATAAAGTAAAACACAACTTTAAAATTTTTTTCGAGTTTTGCACACCTTCCATAGATTTCCCAAAACCCCTCAATATACGTCCATTCAATTAAACCACCTAGGCCTGTCTATTACTATTTTACGGTATTACGTCTCTGAAAAGATAATGATAAATGATGTTTAAAGCATACTAAGTCGGGTTCCTTATAGACATCTTAGGTGGGTAGGGACAGAAATATAAACTACTCTTATCACATATAAACTTTTTGGAGATGTGTCCGCCAAACACAAAAAGTACGTAATTTTGTTATTTAGTACGGAGTAAAATTTTCGAGAAAAGTTACATAACCTACAACAATAAGAGACAATTGGTCGTCGACCCCCCACGGGTACACCACAGAGTCGATTAGTCAAAATGGAGTAGATTGACCATCGATATCGATATTGTTTAAATTAGATTTAACTGAAAAATCAGTTTACAACAATGTCATGTCACTGATTTATTATTATCCAACAACCTGGTATCCCTTGGACCCCTTAGTGATGGAAGCGACAAATTACAATCCCCCTACTTTGAAATAAACACAGCAAAACGTAATGAAGGGATAAGGTAAACGCACTTAAACCCAAATTAGAACGTGGTTAACCGTAGATATTATGGTTTTCAGGTCTATGACAAGGTCCACGTAATTCCTTTCCTCTCATTTTATGTGCTTTTCAATAATGAAAAACTTTTACCTGTTTTTGGTCCCTTAACACGTAACTAAAGAGAACTTTTTACTTGTTGGTCAAAACTTCACGTGCGTTGGTGTTCGGATCAGGGGAGCACAGGTTCAAACCACACTGCTGTCAACATGTCGTTGTGTCCCTGGGCAAGACACTTCACCCCAAATTGCTCCTGTGGGGATTGCCCACAGTACTGAGTATCTAAGTTGCTTTGGATAAAAGCGTCTAACAAGTGACATAATGAAAACCAGTCCACTCATGATACAAGTTAAAGTGTGTTAGAATATTAAACACATTATTGCAAATTACACCATAGCTCACAAACATAAAACTACAATGAAAGGGAAGAAATTGCAATGAATCCAGATAAAGCATGTTAGGAAGCAAGACAGATGTGACATATTTTACATTTACACAGTTCAGCATGTTTATAGACCACTTTAATGCTTCACGTTAGCTATAAATTAGCTTTTTTATAAATCCCTTTTACAGTTATCTTGTTACCTTGTAACAATATGTAGCAGTCTTCACAGTAGTCACATTTGCTTTTAAATCACTCAGGTGAATGCTAGCTAAACATAAGAAAATACTTACAGTACCTATACCCAAGCTAAAGAACTCTGAGCAAAAATAACAACTGATACAATATAAAACATCATCTATTTAGTGCTACACAAATAAAGAATCATATTTCTATAAAGCAAAATAAAAGAAGAGAAAGTGACAGCAAAAAGAGAAGCAGCAAGATTTTTTTTTTCCCACTCTTGAACCTTGGTTGTATTTTTCATTAAAAGTGGTATAGAGTAATAGGTGATACTCATTCTACAATCATTCATATCTATAGATATGGACCAGGTTAAAGTTAGAGATGCACCAACTGCACATTGTTGGTCGAAATCATTTTTAAAGTCTGACCTATTGGTTTAGATTTCCTTTCTATCAACAAGAACTATAATTTACACAAACAGCTTTGTAACTTTCCTGATAATAAAAGTTGAATTTAATGTTTACAATACATATGTTTACCATTAACTAACATGTTCTCCAAAACTGTGCCCAGTTACAGTCCAAACATATCTGTATAATAACACACTTTATGTCATTACCATAAATAATGACGATATGATGTGAGTGTGTGTTTGTGTGACCATAACCTAGCCATTATGCGGCATGTTTGTAAATTTCAAAGGCAAAAAAATATATGACTTTGGTTTCGGCCGAATGATTGGTGCATCGCTAGTTAAAGTGCATCATATCTGAAACTAATGCTTTCTGAAATGTAATTGTTCAGGAATCACAGTGAAAACATGATGGGAATGTTATCCATTTATGTGAATGTTAAATTACATAACTTATTTTGTTGGCACCTGGGTGAAAAATGACAACAAACCTTGAGGCAAGTAATGCAAAATATGTCTTCTCTACTTTTAACAGCCTGTTTGACAAGTTTCAACCCAAAGAAGCTCGTGCAAGTGTTTGGGAATAGTAAGAATGGATGAGCCAATGACTAGTTTAACAAAAGTTATGTCCCTATGCATTATTTCATTGTCATTGTGCAAGGATTTGCCTCGTGGAAGTCAGCCTGTTTTTCTGTTAGACCCTCAGCCACAGCAGTGTTTTAATGCTTGGGCTCCTTCTGTTTCTTTTTATTGGTAGACCTGAACATGACCATGCAGGGACGTGGTGTTCCCCCCACAGTCCACGTACTGGTACATCTCCTGGGAGACCTGCTCCGTGTGGCCGAAGTACGAAGTCGTCACCGTCACCCTGAAAAACAATTACAGCGTCAACAACGATACATCAGATAACAAGGTGAGACACGCTCAGGACGAATGTGACCTCTGAAGCCTGCAATAGTCTAGTTTGAACTCATTTTGTCTCCTTTGCTAACTATTGAGCTATGTAGCTTAGACTGCTTTATTTCTTAGCATTGGCTTGCTGTAACCGGTGCTGAAATTATGAGTAATTCAAAAGAAAGATAATTATTGACTTGCATTTCCATATTTATGTTATACTGTAGTTGTGTTGCTTTCTGTTAAAGCCAGTTGTTAGACTCATTCTCCCAAAAATGTTAAGCATCAGACAAAAGCAGTTTGTGTTTTGTTTGAATAAACACATCTTCCATTGTTAAATGACTTAAAGGGAAGCGTGATCCTCAGGGCTTTATGGTCTGGATATAAAACCACTGAATTGCAAAGTGGGTGTTATGGTACCATTTTTACTGGGATGCAGTTTACTGTTAATTGGCTAGAAAGCTGTTATTTGGCTTAGACCACAGAGGATTAGGTGGACTAATAAAGATTATTTCTGCCTCAGCCAAATGTTTGCTTTGCAATCTGTTTGAAAGTCAGTGTTAGCGTGTAATGAGCAGTGCACCCAAAGGCCCATGTATCTCCTGTTGGACGCTGTTGTTTCTGGGCAGTTTTTCAGTATGTGTGGGAGTCTATGTAAGTGTATGGAGGCAAAGTTGTTGAAATGGATGTTGATGTTTGAAAGGATAAAATACACAATACGTAATAATACATTCAGTATGATTATATGTAAAGTAAAACATCAGAATGTGGCATGTGATACAATAACTGTATGTTAACCATACTTACTGCATCATGACCACAATGTTGTGAACTTTGATGGTTGGCAAGGTGCAGTAGTCACTGTAAGAAAATATTTGGTTTGTGATTTAAAAAGGATCAACGTGTAATCAGTACATTTTTGTAATGTTCTATACAGATACTTACAACATGTAACTCATCTCATCGGCAATGGTGGTGGGAACTGTGTAGTCAATCTGCAATAACAATCAAAGCCTTTTAGTTGAAATCAATATGACACATTAACCTACTGTAATACACATTTATGCCAATTAAAACAACGTTTCAATTGTATAGATTTTACGGTCTCACTGGCCAATTGTCTAGTAGAAAGAAGGTGTACCATTATTTGTAATGTCACAAGACAAGACAATGATGCTTTAACAATGAGGAAAACATTGGTGTGAGGCATTTTTACAGAAACAAAATGTATGTTAGTTGTGCTACTGTATGAGATTTCTTGGTATTGTGACTTTAGGCATAACAATGAGCAGTTGTATAAGCAGCTGTCATAACTTAAGGACATCCAAATGTCAATCAACTTTTTTTAAATCGATAATAATAAATAGATTGTCTTAGCTTTGCTTTCTGTGTGTGAATAGTCAAATGTATTTCCACCCACCTGCCGCTCATCCAGTGGTATGATCATTGAGCTGTTGTTCAACTTGGCCTTGCCTATCACCGTCTTGGAGAACTGCACTTGGGCTGTGATGTTGGTCACAGATATGGTGTAGTAGTTATTATTGGTGATGTTCAGGGTGCTCTGGATGGAAGAAGATAAAAGGCTTGAGATAATGGCAGAATAGTGGTTGATTTAAAGAGCTACACCATTGACTTGTAGAGATTGTAATCATTGCCATTATAATAATTACTATTAAACATAACACTTACATATTACCACATTTTAATTGAAATTGCAATCTCTCCATTGAATTTGTTTCTCCACCAACCCCTGAGGGAAGTCTCTGGTTCTTGAGATGAGAAATACTCCACATTACTCACCGGCCTGTTGCTAGCTTTAACGGTTTATTTTTGGTTGTTGAACCAGTAACATGCAAAGAGGAGTTCACAAAAAGGCTTGTGCAGCCTTATGGTGCTAACACTGCACAAATAGGATAACACAATTGTGTTTAACTCTTGAAGCATGCTCTTCTCCTACTTACATATTTTTAATGAAGGTACTATACATACATTTGGCGTATTTTGAACTCATTTGCAATGCGTTGTTTACATGGTGCTGTAACAAAACACATTTTCCAATTTGGATTAATAAAGTACATCTAATCTAATCTATATAATGTTAACCTAAACACAAGCCAACGTATTGAACCATCCTAGAGTGTTTCTATTAAGGTGAATATGCTGACACAATCTTACTGTGATGTTGAGATAAACGATGCGTTTGTCCAGGTCATAGGAGACGTAGGCGGACTTCACTCCCACATAGGAGACATCAATAGAGCGAGGGAATAGGAAGAAAACAGCGAGGCCAGACAGCAGCAGGCAGAGGACCACTGATATCGTGACATACTGCTTTCTGCATGAGAAGGAAAAGAGAAGTGAAACCCTGAATCCAGCTGAGGACTCCAATGTGTAACATGCTACTGTGTGTTCTTTTGAATTTCATCACGCATACAGCCAACACCGTTAATATTTAAGAAGAGCGCAGAGTGCAGACTTACGTCCTGCTCGGCCTGAGCCTTTGGTCGCTGTATGGAATCAGAGCCACAAGCTGATTCTCTTGACCTGTTTTAAAATGCAAAGAAAGGAAATCAAAGCTGTATCATTCGGCTGTTTGAAAAAAGGCACTTTTTTGTAAGATTTGCACTTTGAACACTACTAGGAAGAATCACAGATATATCTTGCAGCTGACTTTTTCCACTTAAAATGTACTCTTAACCCACCAATACAGACAGCTGAATGCAGTATTTTTTAATGCAGTGATGAATTAATTTCCTCAATTAATTTTTCAGAACATGAAGTGATGCTGCCTTTTTAGCTTTAGCTAGTTTGAGTTGAGTTAATATATCTATAAAGATTTACCTCGTGGTATACGGCCGGTGCCCTGACATGTCGGACATGTCACGCTGTCCCGTCCAGTGAACTCCACGTAGGGGAACTGAGAAACGTCTCCATTCTTTCCATCCTCATCCCCGTCAGAAGCTGTCAGCGCATCCTGACTTTCGTCTTTTGGGTTAGCCATGTGAGAATGGAACTTGCCCATATTTGCAGCCGTCTGTACACAACACAAAAGATAACATGAGCCGATAGGAACCGCCATGTAGGTACAGCAGCAAATGCTGACTAACCACATGCCACACAGCGGTCTGAATGTGAAATGGGACCTGGACGAATTCCAGGCCACGTTTTCCAAGAAAAAAGGCTCCTGTAAAATGACCTAATACAACTGAAATAATTCTGTGATGCTCAATTGAGACACATATGTTACCTTTACTTAATGTACATGTGTTGAATCCTCTGTATAGACTTTTATAGGGTTTTGTATTGGCAAGAACTTGGCATCAAAATGGTAATGCTTTAAGTTTTAGCTTATTGCGATATAGGCTAGTAGGCAAAGCAATATACTGTAATTTTAGTTTAGTTTTTTGTGTCCTTTCAAAACATTTTCATAGCATTGTTAGTTGTTTTTTTTCACACACATACATATGCGTTAAGGACTTATATGACCATATTTTGGTACTTTAATTAACATTTTGAATGTAAGCCTTTAACATGTAACAGAGTATTTCTGCACTTTGGTAATATTTTTTTAAATTTTAAAACAAGATCCGGTACTTCCACATCCAACTTAAACACAGCAGTAATATTAACGCAACATTATTTGGGAGGGGTGATGTACAACAAGCCGGTGATTGCAAAATGCACCATGACAAATTCTTACATCACAATGAGTGCTTCTACTTAATATACTTAGTAGATTAGGCTGATAACACAAAGCAGGGCCTAACTCCACAAGGCTAAATGCAGGGCTTTTACTGGTAGTGGATTATTTCCCCAGACTATTAGTGCGTTTACAAGGATCTGAATATTTCTTCCACCAAAAAATAGCTACTGATACATTAAGTACGAGACACACCGTGCAGATGATAATAAGAGATGCCTCCGACAGACACACAACACGCTGTCACTCAGTACAGGATGTCTGTTATGAGTCTGTGAACACAGGCCGCTGGGCTGCAGACTCAGCAAGAACACAACGTACCGGCCGCATGAACACTGCTAAAACCTATCTATTCTTCCTCCAAAAGGCGATATTTGGTCTCTACATTTTTATTTCAACAGCATCATCAATATTGTTCTTAATTTCGTCGCGTAATTCTGATATTTAATGAACACATCGTTCGAATTAATGGCTTCGCAACAGGAGAATCCTATCGTTACCCTGGTTGTTATATGTTGTGCAGTCAGTAAACTACATATTGTTTTCCAGTTAGCTAACGTCTTACCTGTTATTTGTTTTACTTGCTTAACATTCGTTGTCGTCGCTGTTTGTTGTGGTCCAGCACAGCAGTGGAGAATGAAGCCGATGGGAACGCCCCCTCATCTCCTGATTGGTCAGACTCGTGTATGTGGTCATCGTGCCAATAACCAATAACTGTCATTGCCCCCCTGTGTTGTTGTGGTAGGGTCCCTACCACAACAACACAGGGGGGCAATGACAGTTATTGGTTGCAGAATTATTCTGATCATTTACTTTAAAGCGATACTAGTACAACACTGTAAACAAAATACTCAGTGGTGGAAGAATAATTCAGAAATTGGCTTTGAATTATAATAAGTGAGGCACTCCTGTGATATATTGCTAAGATATTCCTTGATTAGCTCCTTTAATGTTGCAGTTGTAAAAGGAGGAGCTTATTCTATTAACTTTGTAATGCTTGGTATCTTGATAAATACTATTAAATTATCATTTATTAGTTGATTTATAATTTTAAAAGATTTTTAATAAAAAAAAAGACATGTAAGTGTAATTTGACCTGTTGTTGAGTACAGAAGGTACATTTAGGATCGTACTGCAATATTCTTAAATTATTCTTCATCAGCAGCACTGGCAAAATCCATGACGAATAAAAAACAACAACTTTTAATATTTTTATTAGAGTAAAGCCAAAGATATACAGGAAAGGGGAGGACAGATGGGATGAACCCAAACCAAGGCCAGGATGCAGTTGCAGGAGCCACAACAAACTGACCATCTGCCCCACCAGGTACACACTGGTACATGCATCAGATACATTTTAAACCAAAGGAATCATAAAAAAGACAAAGCATTATGAACGTTAGGCCATGATATTCATTATACTGTTAACACAGTATGAAGTCCAAAATTAGACTGCCAGCATTTGGAAACTTAGCCTATAAAAGGTGAACCAGACATTTTCCCTAGATGTTGGACTGCTGCACTTCTTGGAAAATGTTGTCAGCTGACAGAAACATGTCAAAGAAGTTCCTGGAGGCAGTACGTTTTTCCACAATCACCACCATTGTCACCCTTGATGATCTAGAATTAACCATATTATTCCATTAAGCTCTTTTAAACAGATGGAGAGCCTGAGTCTATAAATAAAAAACAGATGGCAGGAGCTAATCAAGGAATATCTTAGCAATATATGTTGTATATGTTTTATAAGGAGCATTGCATTTTTTCTCACATGAATCACATCTGCTGCATCTGCTAAAACACTGACTGCATTTCATTGTGAACATTTCATTTAAGATTACCTGAATGGGTTGAACTGTACACAATTGTTGATAAGATAAGTTGAAAAACTAAAATGTATTTAAAATAATATGAAACACAACTCCCAAAAATAGTTCTCTGTGTGCTCTTGTTTTAAGAACATTAACTTCATATCTTTAACCATAACTTTTTTTAATTAAAGGTCCCATGTCTTGGCCATTTCTACTAATCATAATTCCATTGTTGAGGTCTACTAGAATAGATTTATATTGTGCAATTTTCCAAACTCAATTGGTTTCTCATACAGCATCTCTGTATAGTATGTGTATTCACACTCTATCCTAAACGGCTTGTTGGAGCTACTG
>NW_011370908.1:393117-413359 GCF_000735185.1 Notothenia coriiceps | reverse complement strand
ATGTTGCACCGATGGAGGAGCCTGTGACCTAAGATTTGCATTGACATATCTACACTGTAGCTCAGTGGTTCCCAACCTGGGGGCGCGTCCCCCTTGGGGGGGCGCCAAAGATCGCAGGGGGGGCCTCAGATGATTTGAGGCCAAATATCATATTTAGACTTTTTTTTTTTCTTTTTTACATATAATTGTAAAGCAATACATGATTGACACTAAAAGCCTTGTCTCTACATTACAATAAAATATAAAAAATAATTGATTAATTAATTTGAAAAACAATTCAAGTTAGTAGCTATTAAAGGCATAAAAAGACAGAAATGTATAATTCTTTCTTTAATAGAAATGTTTCTTCTGCCCGTAAAGTGTCCAAACCAGGCTTTTCTGGATAAGCGCATTTTTAAAACATAGTCATTGTCCATGCCGGTTTCAGTATTATTTGTCCCAGTTGCTGCGATCAGATCGGTCTCCTCCATTTTGTAGATTATTTACGATTTTTGAATCCACATAAACACATCGACAAAATCCGGCTTACTTTGAGCATGTGTTTTAAACAGTTTAATCCCTTTGTGAATTGTTTTCACTTGCGCCGTCCTTTAATTTTTTCATTCAGCGGGAATCCAAATTAATTAATCCTGAATCCAATAACCATCAAAGTCACTCCAATAGTGCTCCTTAATTACGCTTTCATCCTTTTTTAACAAAATACTTCACATTCATCTAGTTTGTGACAGTAGTAGTAGCATTTTTGGGAACCACTGCTCTAGCCAATCAAACCGCTGCTTGTGTGTCAGGGGCGGGAGATTCATGTGATTGGTTGTTGGTCAAGTTTCAGACACGCCCGCCGGCAAGCTTCAACGCACGCCGCTGTGTGGACGGGCCGTTAGAGTTTTACTCGCTACAGGGTGTACTTTGAGGGCTTGTAACTTTAAAGACCGTTTACATGCAGAAAAACCTTCATAACACACAAGGGAACGGGTAATAACCAGAAAAGCATGACATGGGACCTTTAAGAAAAATGTATGCCTTGAGTCTAACTCAGTAGATTTTAAAGTACATCATATGAAACCCCTCTGTTACTGTACTTGCAGTGTTTCTTCATTGAACAGCTTGAGTGATTCTTCTTGGTCTCTGGCTGTTTGCATGTGCTTCCAAAGAGCCAGAGGATGGCAGTGTGCTGCCATGTGTGAATGTGCTCAGAGCACTCAGGCGGTGAATGCTTCTGACAACAGCAACATGGTCATTAATGCCTATGAGCAAACACCACATTATAGAGATAACAGATATATTTTAATCTGTTTCATCTTTGTTAGAATTCAGAGGAACCACTTTGAATAATGCACATCTTTATGAGCTGAGGGAAAAGTATTCTTTGGAAATAACCTTTTCCAAAATAATCTATAATGCTTTCGCAACAACTGTGCTGAAAACTGACTTTGGTCAAGTTAGTATTTATAAAAATCAATTTGTGTTGGTTTGAGTACCAGAGAGATCTGGGTTAATGAGGGCATTATAGATCACTTCCCTGTGAGGCTTTTTGAATATTTGTTCTGCATTGTGTGCAACAACCATCTAGTAGTTACCTCAAAAGTGAATGCTGTTTCACACAGGTTGTCTTTAACAAGCATCCTAAACAAGTTTTTCATATGGCCAGTGCTAAATTACAGAAAACAGCACTAACAATGGCCCTGAATATCTCCTTAAAATATGATTTGCAACTGTAGAGAAAACCTGTCTTTAAAATGATGCATAGTGTATTTTTATATTTATGAGCCATCAGGTTTCACATTATTTAATATAATACAGTCCAAGAAACAACACTAAGTTGTGGTTGAACCTAAAGGAACAGAATATGTATCCTCGAAAGGATTCATTATGCAGATCTGCGGCTGCTGAATTGAGATCAGAATACTTCCTCTTCTATCATTAACAGGGTCGGAAATAACCACCAGCTATATAGCAGCAGTAGGAGGTGGTGGTGGGTTTGTCCCCTCACTAGGCACTTGGGGGAAAACAAGCCATTGTTCAAAGCTCCAGTAGCATCTAAAGGACGCCATCACTGCTCGTTCTCTCTGGTTTTCCAGCACTCGTGGCTTAAAGATGCCAACATCCCTCATCCTAAAGCCATTACAGTTTTTGATTGTTTCTTGCAGTTAGTTTGCATCATAATGACTCCTAACAAACCTTTCTGTGTCAAATTTCGGAGGGAAATGTGCTGTCAACATTCTTGTTATGAACCTAATGCGGGTTGCGGGTAGTCTGTTTCCCCTAATCTCACAATCCTCTCCTGTCACTGCAACTCACAAAACCAATACAGTCTGTGTAGTACACTGCGAGGACTAATTCATTTTGAATTATCGTGAGGCATATGAAAACTCCTTGGCACCAGTATGAGGAGACAGGTTAAAAGAGGCAGCTGTGGTCCGGTCTTCTGTGTGAGGAATCTGCCTGTGTGTCCCCGATAAGAAGGACTGAGTGGTGAGGACACGTCAGCCTACTTCAGGTGTCAGCACTTCAAACCAGCAGCAGGGCTTCAGAGGGAATGTGTAAAACTCCATATTGCAGAGGTGAAGTGGAGGATATTCGGAGTTTGTTGATGTCTGGTGTCAACTTGTTCTCCACCTACAAAAAATAAGATAAATGAATCCCCAGAGTGGTGACTCAATGAATTTCTGCTCTTAAAAGCTTCCTGCCACTGTTTTCTTTATAAAGTGTTGCTCAGCAAAAGCATTCATGTCTTTTTTAATTGACAAGTCTCTTGTGGTGTATTACAGCAATTTACTGCATTGCAGTGTAAGGCCACTTGAGTTATTAAGAAAGATCAAAGAAATGATAGCATATAGCACCGACTACGGCTGTTCCATTTAAAGGGGGACGGAGCATCATAAGAGGGCTGATAAACCAACAGTGAAAATAAACAGTAATGACTGAGCTCTTAAACACAATATTCAAAAACTCCTTGCAATGCACTTGTTTTTAACTGGGATGAAACTATTTGAAATTATTTCCTGATCTCATAGACATTTTTATCTTTGGACGAATACATAATAAAGATGAGAATCGATAATGATGTGACTTGGTCAGTGACAACATAAATACCACTCGTTATGTGTTCGGTCAACGCAGTGGAATAATCCCGATTTTTATCATAAATTGGGATTACACAACACAAAATCTTGCTGTTTAGAAAATAGATTTTCAGTAAAAACAAAACACACCCCGAGACTGCACATAAAAAGCTGTTTCATGGAAATAAAGCATATTGAATCAAATTTACCAGATTCATCATGGTCTGACCCAGCAGTGGAGGGATTTAAGACTCATCAGACATTTTACGCAGCAGGGAAAAGAAGCCAGCGTTGAGAAGAGAAAAGGACAACATATCAGGCGTGTGACTGATATTGAATTCTGCTAAAGATGTAGAACAAATTCAATCCTGAATGTGCAAATGAAGGGTCTTTGCTGTTAAGTGAATGCCATATGCTTTAATTGTGTTAAGAATGGCTGCTGTTTATGAGTGTTGATGAATTTTTCGGTTTATATTCCATTATATTTCACAATGACATAGAATACAAGCACAATTACTGTTTGCACCTTTCAAATAAATGGTTACAGGGATAATTTGAAAAATGTAAAGTACATTTTTCTACATTTAAACAAATGCTGCCCGCAATCTGCTCCCGCATGGCACTGTTGATGCTTCCGGCTTTCTTGTCTTGCGATTGTGTATCTTTAAATAGAAGAACTCCCTTTCTTAAAAGACAACAAATCAGTAATAACATAGCAGCTCTTTTTCTTTTTAAAACAAAAGCAGTCATTCTCTCTTGTAGAGAGGTTACAAATATGAAAACACAGTGTGCGTTGGATGCAGAAGAAATGAATCAGAGGGATGATATCCAGCAGGGCTACTGTATGCTTCCAGGCACTTAACCAACACTCCTCACTGGCTGTGCTGTCACACTTTAGGGACCGGAGAGACCCCAGCAGGGAGTCTGTCAGATACTTCCAAGCAGATCTTCATGCTCGGGCAGTTTGCAGGCTCCCTTTAGTTATTGTTGTCTCAAGCAGCTGACCTGTGAATTAACTCGCAGCTCACATCTGTCCGTCTCCAGAAAACATCACACGCTTCCTCCTCACACACGCTGTTGGCTTTGGTGTTAGTTGCACATTTGTGTAAGAACCAAAATGCGACTGGTAGATGGTAAGCAATAATAAGATAATGTCTCTAACCACACATGTATTCTAAAACTGTCCACCCATTTTCAATATCAAAGATTTTCTGAGTCCACATTTTATCACATAATTGTTGGGTGCCTGCCAAAGTGGATGGTTTAGACACATACCAGATTCTGTTAGAGTTTGCCAGCATTTTTTCTAGAGGCTGATGGGTATTTATTTCCACCCAGCTTATAAAGCATGTCATCTTTTTGAGCACCATGCAGCATTTCTGATTGACTCCTGCTGGAATCCAATCTGATGCTCTATTTAAAAAAAGAGAACACTAGCAAGAAAATACCAGAGGAGTTAAAGTGAGTTACATATAAAAAAAGACGGGAAAGATTGATGAGATTCGAAGTTTATTTTCATGTCTGCAAGATAGAACTTAGAGTGTCTTATTGTAGTATAAGAAATGTCTAGATGTATACAGAATTCTTATATATACTAGATAGTCAGCTAGAAGTTAATGGTGCACCGGCTAACATTTGATATAATGTTTCTGCCTGTTAGCTTTTTTTACTACACTTGGAAGCTTTCCGATTGCTTTCCTGTCGGCTAAATCCTCTGCAGATTTGTGGTGTAATTGAGCTCCCACACAGGTGAAGGTCAATTATCTAGGCAATCATCTGGAGCAGATTTTATTAATCTTGCTCTGGAGTCTGAACAAACGACCCTTTGAACTGGAAGACTGATACCAGAAGGTTTAAACTTCAATTAAACATTTTATATTACACTTTCTGTTTTTGGAAGACTCTCATAATGAGCACCTAAAGTTAGGGCCGTGTTATACTAGCTGAATAAATGGCCTACAAGAAAGTTAGTTCTGGCTGAAATAATAACTATAGGAATAGGAATAGGAGGAATATGATAACATGTAGTGTAGCCCACATGTTAGAGTAGATAGGCAGATCCCATCAAGACATTTTTGTACACTTTGTATGTGTAATGTTGAATACAACGCTTTTTATTCTGTCCCAGAGGCAATTCAGGTGTTACCATGGCAAATTGGAGATGACTGTGCAGTATAGCTAATCTCCTTGATCACCTACTTTACCAAATTGAAGCCTTATTAGGGAACAAGAGAGCACAGGGCCGTGGCAGAGCAGGAAATTGATTCAGAGCTGGCTGGGTGATTTTCGGTCATTTTTAGCATATATTGACCACCCAAAGAGGTTCTTGTTTTTTGAGGGCTACGGTATTTGTATAATAGTGGCTGTAGAGGTCATCATGCAGTTCATTTACATGTTACCTTGTTGTGTCATCCCTGTATTGGAACAACATGTTTTAAAAACATCATGTAAAGAAGAAACCCACGTCGTTAATGATGATACCAGGCTTAGAAGATTGTAGGAATTCTGCTGTGGAGTATTTTGCTATTGTTTTAGTTCTGCTGGATACAAATTAACATCAATTCTCGCAACTATCGGTATTTCTATATAAAATACGCAAAAAATACTGTCTAACAAAAACTGAGAGTGAGATACCGCCTTTAACTGAAACTGAATGTCCCCACGTGGATTGAGGAAGTTCCATCTTAATCTTAGTCTTAAATAATTCTGTTAAATGTTCTGCCCTGTTCCACTGCATGGTACGGCACAGCTCTACCCAAACCTAACGGCACATTTTTTGATTTCCATTGGCAGATGTTGCGGATATTTCCCTTTAACTTATGCCAATTCATAAATAAGATTTAAAGCGGCGTTCTAGGATCACAAATAAGTTATCTACCAGATAGGCTATCTCAAATAAAGGCTGGTTGTTTAAATCACATTTATATTAACGCACTAGTAGCCTATTTGAAACACTGGGAACTCACTTACAGTGCATCCGCCATTAATCAAACAAAAGAAAAGAGTGACTCGGCCCATGACTCGATTGGGGCCGATTATTGATCAATATCCCCATCAACCCCTCACAGATGTATCAGAGTTTTGCTTTGGGACAAGACATTTTCGAATATAAAAGTCTCTTATTGCAGTAATGAGGTGTTTCTGTGAAAAGTAGAGCTTCATTTAAGTGTCACACACGCACAAACCTTAATACTTGAGAGCGCGAGCACTAAGGACCGTCTCCGCTCTCATTTTTGTTTAAGTCGCTAAGAAGCACAGCAACGGCACATTGAGGAGTTAATGAGCTTTACACACAAACACAGACACGCATGCACACTGAAACACACACACTGTGGCAGGGAACATGCACGCTCAGGAAAAGTACATACTCTCAATGAAAACACCCACCCACACACACACATGCACATTCTTGCCTGTCAAATCATATTAACATCAGGTCAGGCTGCTTTTTTGAGCTGGTTGCTATGGCAGCAGAGAGAGAATAATGGCCGTCTACAGGTCGTTCTTCCATACGTCTTAAACAACGGGGCTGCAGCAGAGAGATTGGTGTAACAAGAGATTGCTCCCCTCCTGTGCTTACTGTAATATATGAGAGTGTGACTATAAACAGCATGAAGCGCTGAGGTGCTGTTGATATGAAATAACTGCAGTTTTCCATCGAGAAAAGGGGTCGAAACTTTTTAGGGATTCACATTGATCCATTGATAGCATTGTAAAAGCTCCACAATGAAGTTTGTGCTTTTAATATTTCTCATGAGGTTGACGAGGTGATCTCATTACGCACCCAATTTTTTTACTTTCTTGTGAAGATGAAGTGCTTAAATCTTCTCTTTATCAAATTTCCTTTGTAGCTGATTTTTTGTAATTTTATATTTGGCTCATTACATAGCTAATACATATATTGTAGTAATATGTCCTCTCTTGCATTGCACCACAGTCCTAAGCTAATTGCTTTGCTTTTGGTCCCAATCAAATCTCAATCAGTGTTTTGTGTTAACTTTATAAAGTCACTTGTAAAGTTCCTTATCTAAGTTATACCTTCAGCACTCCACGATTCTAACATAGCTTCTTTTGGCAGATCTCAAAGCTATAAATACCTTTTGGTCAGAATTTGGAAATTATTTTATGCATAAAAAATCCATGGTGCCAATTATTCTTTTCTTTTTTTCTATGTCGTACGCTGTGTGGCAAACATATTTTGTCAAACCCAAGTAAATGCTTACAGCAAAGTGAGCACAACCAGAAAGAAAAAATCCTTTCATTAAATACAATAAACAAATATATTGTACTTCCTCTGGGCTGCATCCTGAAGTTAGTGTGAAACCCAAGTTCACTGTATGATACTTTTGCCAACTTTAAGCTTGCTCGGTCATATGACCCCACATCCAGCTCTCTGTTTCGTATGTCATTTATTATGGGTTATGTGATGTAGTTGATTTTCTATTAGCAGCAGGAAGGTGCTGCGTTGGCATGCATGGCAGGGAGGCAGAGATCGACATGTGGCATGTAGGTTAGGTTTTTTTAATTTCCCAAATTTGCAGTGGCTGGGCAGAGCGGCCACTAAAAAAGCAGCATGATCTGACCTCGTTCTGCTTCAGACCCTTTTGTCGCTTTTGATAATAAAACTGACCCATATTTGTTGTGACGGATGGTTAAAGACACACATTTCATTTATCTTTTCAGTATAAATATATATTTATTGTATACAGGAAGAAATGTTTACTAAAATAGATAATAATAGCTTGAAAAAGTTAACTTGATATTCTTCACAGTTCTGTTAGATCTGCTTGTTAGACCAACAAAGTTGACAATTGTGTTGAGCATTCGTAAATCAGCTGACTAGTGAAATGGGACAAACTGCTTGCAGACTGTAATTTCAGAGTGCAGGTAACCGTTTAAATTGATTAGATTTGTGATTGTCAGGGACAGCATTGTGCATGATGGCAGTTGATGTGGGTTTACGCCCAAATGAAGCAATTTTAAAGTGAGTGCGAATTTTGAAAGTGTCAGAAAATCTTGTTTGCAAATCAGACGTACTTTCTAGACACGCCAGAATAAACCTCTTTACATTTTATGAAACTCATTCGGAGAAATGTTGCAAGTTATTGGGTTAGTTTGTCCTTTTGAGATAAGTCTGTATTTCAAACAATGAGAGTTTTTTCCAGCAGTTAAAATTACCCAAGAAAGCATTGATTCATTGATTCTGAATTATTGTCTAAGCATCTAGAAAAAACACGACTTAAATTCCTTTCTTTACGTCGCTCAGCTCCACTCTCACATTGTCTCATTGACCCTCCTCACACCTACATGCATATTACTCACCGACATTATGTACAAGGTCATAAACAAACACACATCTCATAGATCCAATCAATAATACGGAGCTTACTCTTCATGTCACTGCGATGGTTTTCTCCTGAGTGCTGCAGGTTTTTTGTAATTTTATGTTGCTTTTTTTCCCTTTTCCTATAAGGTGTTCCTTACATCCTTACTTTAAGGTCACATTAAATTCACATTTGACAAGGAATAAGAGGATGGGTTGACTTAATACAAATTACAATTTTTTTCAGACAAGGAATTTACTTATACCGGTAATTATTGTTTTAACATTATTTAAATTACCATATTTAAATATGTAAAAATGTATTGAAATGCTGCTTAAACAATTGTTATATGTGACATCACATGCAAACTTGGTATTTACTAGCGTGTTTTTTATTCTAGTAGACTTAGATGCATATACTATATTAGGAACTATACTGTGAGTGGATAAGACTTGCTTCTTTTTCATTAAGTGTCTTTCCAAGCCATGTAGAATATTTAGATCAGTAGTTAAAAGTGTAAAAAGTGTGCAAATATTCAATCACAGTACTGCATTGAAATGTTTAGTGACAGACATAGCGAAATGAGACTGTATATTACTATTGGTTTAGTGTAGTAGCTAGTCTATGCCAATACATGTAAAGTCATAGGCTTTTAGATGTCGTACACATATTATGTTTTGGACTAAAACCTATACATATAATCAAGTAGATGTATAAAGTAGCAGTAAATATACATTTGAATGTAAAGAACAATACATATATAAACTGAGAGTATGCCCTTAATCATCTAAACACAACAGATTATTGGTTGTATAACATATTTATCATTGACTGGTGCTAAGTATTTATTTCATCTACTGAACCACAACCTTTTACTTTGTTGTAATGGCCAAAATGTGAAACACACTCACTTACTTATAGTTGGTAAATATTTGAGGAATATCATGGCCTATAACATCATAGATACTCATTTATTTAGCTTGGTGTTATGTTTATATTACAGCAAGTGTACACAAATCATTGTGCTTGGTTTATGATAAAGAGTTAAGTGAATGTCTTAAAAGTATTGATTGCATTTTTACCCAGGCAGTCATAAATACACATTTTAACATATTAATCAAGGAGTTCATCAGTTGATTACATTGCTGTCACTACGATTAATCAATGGTAGCCTAATAAAGTAACAGCCCTTTTCCCTGTGAAAACCCTCCGATGCTAATGAAGTGTGTTCCCGTGTGTCATCAGACTAATTGGCTTTGGCTGGTGACCTCTTGATGAGGTCGACGGGGAGTGGTCAGCTGGAGATTACACCCTTCATCTTATGGATTTCTCGCACCTAAAGGTCTGGTTCCGTGTCCCAATTACACACTCGTCTATTCTGTACGCTGTAAGACTTGTAGGCTGTATGTGGGTGGACATTTATCTAGGATTTTATTTACTTAAAGTAACTTAATTTAAATGGTATAGGCTAATGTATGCCGATACACTTTTTTCACTTAAAGTGGACCTATCATGCTATATTTGAATAACATATTGTAGGGCCATATCTATATAAAACATGTCTGTGAAGTTTTTTTTTCAAAATATCAAACAGATCATGCATAGCATGCCTCATTTCGCTCTATTTGCTCTTTTCCAGCCCTGTTTTTGCAAGGGCTGATTCTGCTTTTGTGGCAGACTACAGCGCCACCTACAGGCCTGGCATATGTACTACAGCGCCTCAAGCGCTTTCGAGCGGTTTCTCATTCCCCTGATAGGTGGAGAGTTGCCCATATAGGCGGAGCACCCCTTTTCTGACATCAGAAAAATTCAAATAGATAATCATCTCCGTTGCAGCCCCGTTTTTAGAGATTTGGGCATGGAGGAAAAAAGAGAGGGTTTTGTTTTCTGACACTTGGTGAGTTCCCTGATACACCGGGGACACATATTTATGTATAAAACACGTACAAAAGTGCATTTTGCATGATAGGTCTCCTTTAAAGTGTCTTTTCGTGTCATCGGGCTACACCCGCGTGATAATCTCCACGATGAAATTAGAGTAGGTGGATAGCAGCAGCCTTCGGTGTATTTACACTACAGGTTTTAGGATTAAAGGAAGTGTGTGGGTTCAAAGAACATATCTTGATGTCGCTGCGCAGAAGTTTCAGGTCTGCTTTTTTTAACCTTTTAATGAGCACTCGCGAAACAGAGGGCCTCATTATATAACTTTGCGTGGGGCCTCAAGTTGACCAGGGACGGCCCTGCGTCTACAGGTCGTTCTTCCATACGTCTTCAACAACAGGGCTGCAGCAGAGAGAGTGGTGTAACAAGAGATTGCTCCCCTCCTGTACTTACTGTAATATGAGAGTGTGAATAAAAACAGCATGAAGCGCTGAGGTGCTGTTGATATATATGAAATAACTGCAATTTTTCAAAGAGAAAACTTTTTAGGAATTCCCATTGATTAATCGATAGCATTGTAAAAGCTCCAAAATGAAGTTTATGCTTTTAGTGTTTCTCACTGAGGTTAAGAAGGTGATCTCATTACGCACCCAATTTTTTTAACTGTCTTATGAAGATGAAGTGCTTAATTCTTCTCTTTATCCAATTTCCTTTGTAGAACAAATACAATCCATAGGTGCTCTCAGAACATATAATGCTGAGAGTGTGTTTCACTAAAAGGTCACCATTCTGATCCTGCTTAGGGAGGAACCCACATCCGTGCATGTGTGATTTTGTTTGTGTGCTACTGCTAACTACACTTGATTTATATCTCACATAATCTCTTCCCTGCCTAGTGTGTGTGTGTGTGTGTGTGTGTGTGTGTGTGTGTGTGTGTGTGTGTGTGTGTGTGTGTGTGTGTGTGTGTGTGTGTGTGGTGGGTGGGGTAGGGGGTAGGGGGTGTGTGTGGTGTGTGTGTGTGGGGGGGAGAGTGACAGATTGAGAGACATTTGCTGCCTTACTATAGAATGCATGCATATCTCAGTCAAAGAGCCAGACAGAATTAGTGTTCACATCATATACTGTAGCTCGCTGTGCATGCATATTACAACATGGTTTCTGTGTACCCGTTGGACCCATAGACTGTATATATAAAGGTTGGAACCCAAAGTAAATATTTATCTTGCCATATGGCTTTCAGACAAATGTTTAGAAATCCCTGCAGTTCTTTCCCTGTTGGCATGCGAGGGTCTCTGATCCACTGGAGAGACTGCTTTAAAGACTTAGAAGAACTCTGACCTCTTGGTTGATCTCATAAAGACATTACCTACCCAGCTTTTTTCTTAAGGATGGATTACAGGTTACAAATCAGCGATCGGAGAGGAAATAGGCTAGCCACCCCAATCCTGTTACGGTATACTAATCTTTGTTTTTAAATGACTCACCTATACCCCCCTGATGTCCTATCTGAGGCTTGTTACTGTTGTACATTTGTTTTTGTTTTTATTACATGATTACTGACTTGCAAACAGTACAGAGACTCTATAAAGACTCAACTAAAAAGGAAGTAAATGTTGAGTTTTCCATCTGGATGTTTGTTTATCAGATTTCAGATTAAGTGAACAAAATATAGATAAATTTAACAACATGAGATGCAGTGTATTTACCAGTCTATTATTTTGTGGTGATTTGAAAGTCATACTAGACCATAAAGAAACTGGTACCAGTGGCTATATAGTTTCAATAAGTTCAAATGACTATTTGCAAGAGTTTCTAGTACTCATTGCTTTCTCCAGAGAGGCAAATCCTTCATCTTTATTCCCCTTTCACACAAAGTGATGCTGTAGTTGCAAATATTAAGCCCCGCTCTGCTGAATCATCTCGGGCTCATTGTGGTTTTGGCTAATACAAAATATTTCTCTCAAGAAATGCCCTCCGTGACTTTGGTGCTTACTGTTACCACCAAGCAATCAGTACAACAGTTTTGTCTGAGGGAAGATGTATGGGCCCCATTTCACAGAATGCAGCATTTAATCAATTCCATAACATTGTGGTCAACGAATCAAGCATGGCTTCCCTCCCTCCTCCGGCTGCAGAGGGAGCAGTGCAGTATTAAATCCATTGGGTGAGCCAATGGTGTGTAACTTGAATCTCATTTTGTGTTACTGGAAGAGAACTGTAGGATATATACTGTAACTGTGAATGAACTGTGGGTACAAAACTAAATGTATTTTTAACTGCATAACTACTCTACCTATCTAATAACACTAAATGCTCAGACCTGGAACTTTTATACATTTTAAAAACAGCTGTATAAATGAAATGTAGTTTTAACCAACCATATCCAACCAATAAAGTTATATCTTATCTTATTTTATCTTATCTTATCTCCATATTCTCCTGCTGTTTATCGGGGTCAGGAGCCTGCTGGCAACAGAGGTCTGAATGACTCAGAGGTTGCTGTGAAACATTCTCTTTCAGAAATCCTTGAATTAATTCACTATTGTAGGGTTTCTGAAATCAAGCATTCTCAGTTGTTGTTTGTGAGCGTGGTTTAAGTCTGAGATCTAGAGCAGTAGCACAAACCTTTGTCTTCAAACACAAACGAGCGAATAAAGCTCCCTCCCAGTAACTCACATTTCACTTAGAAGAGAACTGAGCTTTGAGTATCTTATAATATTGGTAGCAGGCACATTTCTGATCACAGTCAGGAGAGCTTTGCATCTTGCCATACACCCTGCTTCAAATGGTGTCAGCATTGGGGGGCTTTGCTGGACAGCTATCTGTGCAATTCTGTTTAGGCTTCCTTTATAAAATGTACTCTCCCTAGAACTATAGGAAACCCTTCACATTTATAACTACATGAAGGTTAGAAGTTGTTGGAAAAGTAGGGGAAACGTATATTTATATTCATCTTTTTTCTTCATGAATTTACGGTTCAAGTAGTAGTAGTGCAAAAAAACTAAAACTGCTAGCTCTTCCTGCTAGTCGTCCGCCATGTTCGTTTACTGTAAAGTTTCATTTGATCGTGAAAGATTTAACGATATTTATATAGAGGCTGAATTTGCATGAATGGAATCTGTTGTGTGCTGTTTTGGCCATATCACACACTGTAGTAAAATTACTTTCACATTTATCATAACATGTGCTTTTTTAGGGTTCTCTCATGTTTCAGTATCTGTTAAGATATCACATTTCTTCACTGGGGGCCAGCCGTTGAGCCTTCAAAATCTCCTTTCCAACGTGACAATCTCTTATCGACAATTTAAGGTTTTATTATTTTTACCAAGATGTCAGAGACTTGGCATCATGTGGCTAGAGTTTCAAACAACAACATCACATAGACATTTTCCGGGTTTTTCTTTCCTGTACATCCCTATTTCCTCTGGAGCACATAAGATGCTTCAAATAAACCCTGTCCTTTACAACTTACATTCATGGAATCACAGTGTGTCTCGTGGCACTTGTAGTACACATCCTCACAACATGTTGAGGGGTTACCACATTGATCTGGCAAGCTGCCCTGACATTTGATGTATGTTTCAACCATATTGCATGTCTTTTGATTGTTTAGATTCATTCTTACTCCAGTCCAGTGAATAGTATGACTTTCGATCTGATAAGAAAAACACAATTACAAGGCTCCATCATCAGCCCCACGTTCTTCCAGAAAAAAATATATTTTGGCCTATGGTTAGATGCAAACATTTTCTTTTCTTTGCATGTCTGAGTTTCTCTGAGTTAACTAGCCTATCCTTCTGGGACAAGATCGTAAATCTGCACAGCGACAGTATATGAACACAAGCAAACATGCATAATAAAAAAACAAAAATGAAACGTATAAATACAAGAGATACAACAGATATCAGGGCGTCATGGACTCAAACAGCTATAGATCGGGTATGGATGACAATGGTTACGATCTATTTAAGTCAATTATATGCTTAACCCAATTGGTTGCTGCCTCCACAGTTTGACCATTAAATTGTAATTTCTGTTCATTTTAAGCTGTTCTACAAACTTACTGTTGTACAATCTTTTATTTTGATAATAAAATAGCAATGACATGTATATAAAGAATGATCCCAGTCACAATGAGACACACAGCTTATTAATTAAACATTGGTATCGATCGGTCCACTGTCTCTGTCACACATGGAATGAAAATGTCAAATCAGCCCGTCCTACTAAATACTAGATATATCTTTTACCAAACCAGCGGATTCAACAGCCTATTACATCGTGACTTGACAAGGAAAAGGCAGTTTTTATTGTCTGCCGTAAAATTCATTATTAGTTAGTTGTATCTTGCCAGCAGAGACTTGCTCATTCAGCTGTTAATCATATTGTTTCATGAAGGATCAGAATACAGCCTTGGTGTGCAGCACAGTGCCAGAGGTGCTTGTGTTGTCAACTTTCATAGAGTTTTTGTTATTGCATTTTTCATTATTGTGTTTGTATCACTTCGCCTCAGTGTCTTATCACAATGTAAAGTAAATCATCTCAAACAAACAACGTTCGGAACATCCCAGAGCTCTATCCTCTGGTGCCCTGGCTGAAACACACTGATCTCATTGTGTCACAAGAGCTGCATTCATACACTGGAGCCTGGTCACCAATTCCATGAGGCACATTTGTAAGGGTATGTTTTGACTTGAGAAGTGCTAATGTAGCATTGTGCCCCCTCTCCACCACATGAGTCATTCTTTGAGACCCAGTTTCAAGGCAGTCCTGGGCTAGCTGTCCGTTTGTAGTATTTTAATTTTTTAAATTTTAATTTTTACAAATCAAGACATATCCTGACATACAGTAGGACTTTTCGATTCAAATGACAAATAATAATATGCTAAAGAGAATATGAAATAAATGTAAGTAAAACATGCAATAAAAAATAAAGTAAATTAGTTACAAGTTAAAGGTAGGGGAGGTAATTCACTTCAGAAACACTTTTTGTTACATTCCATGGAATGCTCTTAACATCCCGTTAGCAATGAATAAATTAAATGCTTTGACAATAAATATATACAAATATTTCATCTGTGGAAGTCGTGGCGCTGTAAAAAGCAAGTCCAATTATCTGCCTCGGTCCACGGCAGATAATTGGATGGCCTACCTGCCTGTCAGCCTTCCATCTCGTGCACAAATTTATCTCGTGCCCTCATTGGTCATGTGCGCGTTCGTGTGTGTTGGAGGAGGGGCTCTGTAAGGAAGTCTGAAGGAAGGGGCAGATTTTTTTCGGTTGTGTAATTTCTAATTCTAGTTTACTCGAGCTGGTTTCTCCATTCTCACCTACCCTACCTTTAAAATAAGGAAATAAATAAGATAATTCTAAAAATAAATTAATAATACAAATAAATAAAAGCATTTTACACAAGGACATCTTTAGCAGAGCAGGGTCGGTTACACGGTTACACGGGGACATTTTCCATAATCTTCTTTTGAAACTCAATTAAGTTAAAACAACCCTTTTCAACTAGCTAGACATCCAAGTATCTTTTAACATCGTTCCACCTTTTGATAAAGGAGTCCATTCTCATTTGTAGACTTGCTGTCATCTTTTCCATTGTGTAGACCTGTTTGAGTCTTGAGTCTCGTTTGTAGTACTAATGCCATTGTCATTGTCCATTGAGTCATGCTGTCATCAATAGGAATTAAATGAGAATAATATTAATCATTATTATAATGTATCTTTGTACAATTCCATAAAACAACAGTTAATGGCTTAGCCCACCTACAGTATTTGCCTATAGTTAAAGCAGCTATATTCAATATTTCCATGAAGATAATGTACTGAATGACCACAAAGAAGGATGTGAAAGGTGTCAAACTGAATAACCTGCAGTAAATTATCCCATGAATCTGCAACTCCCCTTCGCTTTACAGAGTTTTGGTGCGAGTATCTGCCAAGTCCTCCAACCAATATGACTACAAACCTTTTTTTCCTACCCTCTAATAAATCATTGCCCCGTATAAAGGTTGGAGTCAGGTTGCTGTTTTCAAAACCCACTGTACTCTACCTTCTCAGCATTTAACAAAACAGACAGTCAGATTATTGTGTCAGGAGTGTGGAGAGAAAATAACTAGACAAAAGTAAAAGATGGACAAATAAATGAAGATATTGTTCCGTGTGTGCTGGATGAGCAAGAAAACAAATGTTTGCTATAAAAGCTCAAATTAATTCTGAGTGTTTCTGCTTGCTTCAAGGGGCCGAAAAATCAAGTATTGCATGTTTAAAACCATTGTGTTTAAAAAAGGTTTTCTCTCTCTTTTTTACACTCCAGTCATTCATGAACCCTTTGCTTTTTTATGGTCATAATTATTAGTTCATGAAATTATTTATTTTACTCAAAGGTCTGCTAAAAACATTTCAAACTGCACAGTTATTTTATTTGTTGTGAGAAAAAACAGTTACATGTGTGCTTCTCTTCCATCCAAGTGGTCAGTTTACCTTGAAATGGTGTTTGGCCTTCTGTGAGATTACTGTGATGACTTGCCTCTTCAATCCCTCAATACAGCTCTAATCAACAGAGCAGAATACAGCGGCTGCACCTGGCAGAGGGCCGGCAGCTATCCCCTCTCCTTTTATCCAAATGTTGCTGAAATACAGGGCAAAATAGTTGCTTTCGTCCTACATTCAATTGACTCAAATACATTGTACTTTGGGTCTAATACTGTTGGTATGAAAGGCCCCGCATGAGCACAATACGTAGATGTGAGATACTGTCCTTCACAACTGAAGTGAACAACATCCATTTTATTCTAGTCATGATTCTGCTGTGGAAATGCTTACATGCATGGAGACATCTGATCTTAACCTGGTTTCCTTTGTACTTCACTTGGGGAAGTGAGTATACATGTCACTATTCGTTTTAATAGTTAGAACTGAGTCTTTTATTTATCATAGCAACAAGGATACTTACAAGGATACGGTGGTTGATTAACAACATTTTATTTTTCTGCACTCCACCTGGGCTGTTTTTAAATAAACTGGATAATTTTTTTGGAACTTAAAATATTGCTGTTAAACTGAACATCAATGTTATATTGTCATTATAAGTAGCATTCCAACACTCTAAGCTAAGACGGGCTATGTTACATGTTATACCTGCCTCATGGTGTCATTGTTAGCATGATGTAGTCAACATTTAGCTCAAGCTGCGCCTGACAAACAACTTCCTAGCCAGTAGCAGGCTGCACACACTGGGGGCCATATTTAAACGATCTAAAGCAGGGGTCTCCAAACTACGGCCCGCGGGCCAAATGCGGCCCACGGACAATTTTGAATCGGCCCTAAGCTAATTCAAAAAGTATAATGACTTAAACTGGAACTATTATGCTATATTTGAAAAGAATATTGTAGGGCCATACCTATACAAAACATGTCTGTGAAGTTTTTTGCTTAAAATACCAAACAGATCACCCATTTTAGCCATGCCTCATACTGCTCATACCCCTCTATTGCAGACATGTCACGTGAGCCGGAGACGATAGGTTGGGACGTGTCACGTGTGCGATGTCGCCAATGACGTAATAGGAGCGAAAATTCTGGATCTGCTTGTTTGCACCCCCGTTCTTTTTCTTTTTTTTTTTTTAGAGATGTGGGTACGGAGGAAAAGAGAGAGGGTTTTTCTTTCTGACACTTTGTGAGTTCCCTGACACACCGGGGACACATATTTATGTATAAAAGACATACAAAAGTGAATTTTGCCTAATAGGTCCCCCTTAAATATAATAAACTTCTGCTTGTCTTTTATTGCACTTCTTTAATATATATGTTCAAATATATTACACAGTATTCATGTATTCATAAGCCCAATTTTCAAATAAATTAAATCCATTAAAGTTGAAAACATGTTTCCACAAATCTAAATTGATAATAAAAAAGCCCAATAAACCATTTACATAACAGCCTTGAAAACCTTCATATTTCCTCTTATTACAATTAATCTGAAGCTTCTGTTTTAAGGAATGAGCTGCTAACAAAATTAATGAAACCCTATGGAGAGCTGTAATGTAGGCTGCTTTTTTTCTTACCGCATTTTCAAGTATCAGGAATAATTTCCTACATTGGATTGATTTTTCCAACTTATAACTGAACTTAAGAGGCAATATACCTCACCTCTAGGGAGCTGCCCAGCCCTTCGTATATTTTTCTTTATGTGGCCCTCAGTGAAAAAAGTTTGGACACCCCTGATCTAAAGTCAAGTGCATAGCGAGTCAAAAACAATCTCACGCAGCCACAATCGAAATCTTATTCTACAAATAGGATAATACTAATAACTCCCAAAAAGTCTAATGCTTGTCTTTTACTGTGCAGAAACCGCCAGAGATTTGAAGATGAGAGTAACACCTACGTCACTTCCGGGCAAAAATTACGGCCCCGCCCACTTTTGGGGGAAAACAACGCTGTCATTTGAATGGCGGTCAATACAAATTCTGAAGTTTTTGCCCATCCGATAATCTTTTTTTGAAAACCTTGGATTTTTGGATCTTCAAAGAGCTCGATTACGATGGCCAGTCAGGCAAACAATTACATTCGATCATTGGTAATCGACAATCGGTCTTGATATATGGTTAAATTAAAATCTGTAGGCGAGGCTGTAATTTCTCCAGCTGTTACTCTCATGAGTGAGGCGGAACATGATAGTTTTATCATGCTGTGTCGTTTATTGCACCTCAAACATTAAAACAAATCCAGAGGTACGTGTTTCTGTACTTCCTCTAAAGAAGAAAGGACAGTAACAGAAGATCTCTGTGGCTTCAGGCCCTTCAGGCTCGATCACCATTCAAATGACAGCCGTTATTTCCCCCAAAAGTGGGCGGGCGCCGTAAAGTGACGTAGATGTTACTCTCATCTATGAAATAAATGCGCTACTGCTATATTAACCAGGATATATCGAGCGAAATGATGACCCTTAAATGGGACTTCTGGTGATGTAATGGCCCCATTAAATTGTGGGTTCTAGGGCCAGGAACAACCAGGCTGAGTCGGGCTGAGTAGCTAAACTAGAGAGAGAATCGCTGTCAAGGGGGCTACAACTTACCACAAGAGAACAGTTATTTGGACCGTGATTTAATGGTTGAATGCACGTTTTCAAGAATGATGCGGAAGTAACCAACATACTGGATCCGGGATACTTAAAAACGGATGAATTAAGGCTTGACAAGGTCTGCAGACGACGGGCAGCGAAAAACCTTTTAACAATGGTGTTTTCTACTGGGATTTGGGCTAAGCTAACGTTGCTGTAATGCTCCGACCGTCCACACTCACAACATCATTAGCCGGTGGAAATCGCGTCAATTGTTTGCCTGTCTGGCCATTGGAATCGCGCTCTTTGAAGATCCAAAATTCCGGTTTCTTACATTTCTGATCGGATTGGCAAAAACGTCAGAATTGGTGTATTGACGCTTGCAAACTTGCGCATTGTTTTCCCCCAAAAGTGGGCGGAGCTCGTGTATTTTTGCCCGAAGTGACGCATTTGTTCTCATCTATATCTCTACGACTAAGGTCCGTGGGCTCATTATATCACTGCTATAGGCATGGTTCGGCCGTACGTCGAGCGGAGGGTCTACAAACCCTTAGCTGTGATTATATATGAGGATATTCACGGGCTCTGGAGTGAGCTATTCTTTTATTAAACGGTTACCAAGTGTGCGAATATTTCGAAAGAAAAATACCCTTCTAATGTTAGTATGTTGTTTATTGTACTAATTGATGTTCCAATAATTGTTCCTCGTGTCCTTAATCTGCACAAAACCTAGTGCAAGGTGGTGCTATGCAACAACACTACAGCAAGCATATTAGACGAGAGTATGTCCGATGTTATTTGTTCTGTTTATTTAATTAATGCGTGTATGTTGCTGTTTTATTGTGCTTTCCAGCTGAAGAAACTGGTCCAGCCAATCAGTGCATGGCTTCCGTGGTCACTGTGGGGG
>NW_011370908.1:369926-393072 GCF_000735185.1 Notothenia coriiceps | reverse complement strand
TGTGTGTGTATTTTCCCCATAACGCCCAACTCTGTCTCTGATTGGCTTACCCTGAAATGTTACCCCGCGTTAACCAATCATCACTCCTCTCTGGTCACTTTCACTTTTCCATGGTACTGTGAGAGGACATCACTGTATTCGCCTGTAAATGACATCCGCAGGGAGATTCGGTTCAGTTGGATCACATAATAATGTAACGCAGTAACGCACCCATTTATATCACAGTAACTATTACGGCGTTACTGAATGGGAATAGGTAACTAGTAACGCTATTAGTTACCGCAAAAGTTGCGTTACAGTAACGCGTTAGTTTGTAACGCGTTAGTCCCAACACTGTACATAACACACTTTCAGCAAAAGTCACGGTCTGGGAGACCTTAATATGTTATTGAAAAAAAGTTACATTCAAAAAAAAAAAAAAGCTCTGGGTCAAATTGACCCGATTGGCGGTGTTAAACACATTTCAACGCCTTCCATAAAAACCTGCACAGCATAAGATTGTTTGTGTAGAATTTGAAGGCCTATGTTATCAATAAAGCATTGAAGCTTCAAACTATGCGGCACAGCCCAAGAATAGCCTTATATTGATTTATTTGTATACTCTCTTAACTGATTAAAAGGACATTTTATTTGTTACTTTCCATTAACGGTGGTGCTGAATTAATGTTGCCAGGGAATATTTTGAAGGGAGGGAAGGTACTTGAATGTGGTCCATAGATGGTGGACTGCCTCAGCTGTCTCACAATCCTCCTCAACAAATACACCTTGAACCAATTTAACTGATGATGGCAGCAAGGGTAGCATTGGGGGGAAATGACTCTCCAAATGAGCTTTTAAGCACCCTAAAAGTTCTCAAAATGCATTATTTTATATAAAAACAAATATCTTAAATATGTAATAACAAACATTCTGGCTTACCACAAGTCCCCAGTACATAACTATATCCTGTCAGTGAATTTAAACATAGCCACATTCCCAATAATAATGTGCTCTTGTCAATCATCAGCACTATTGAGTTTCAGCAGTAATCTTCAAGCACTCCAGCCTGAGAATCAGCTTTAATCATCAGTACCAAAGAGCATTCTTATTATAGAAAACATGCCACAAGGTGATATTAATATCTTTAATATCAAGTTGTGACATGTTATGATGTTGAATATTTCAAAAGACAACAAAGGCTCAGTCTTTAAAAGTCTTATTGTGACAGCCGAGGGTGTTTCTTTTCATCAGCTTTCATTTTCAAAAAGGACTGTTATATATTTCATTTCCTGCCATCAATCAAAGTTTGACAGTGTCAGATCAAATGGTGGATTTGTATTTTAAGAAACAAACAAATAATGACACAATAATCATGTATGTTTAAATGTGGTCTTTTGATTGTTAATTGCTAACTTTTGTCCTTTTCATACTCAGCTTATCAGTTGAGAGGATTGTTATTATTTTTGAATGACATATTTGAAGTGCTTTGCTAGAAAATGGACGTGCTCTCCTTCAGTAAAATGAAAGCTGCTTTAAATCAAAGAAGCCAGATTTGATGATGGCCTCCATGCTGTGGATCTTGGAGTTGTTTTGCTCTGATTACCAAATAAAATTTATGCAGGGGCCCCTTGAGCGCTGATTTATAATTCACTGCAAGGAGTGCAATAAAGTGTTTTTTGTTGATTCATTGTGTTTGATTAATCAATTGTAATAGTTTTAATTTCTTGTGGATTGATTGCGTTTGCTCTATCATTACTTCAATCATCTTCTCTTTTCATCACATCTAGTCGCCCCTTATCAAACTGCTGGCTGTGCCGCACAGAAGAGCACCACATAGGACATATCCGCTTTTGTATATTTGTGTGTTTTGCCTTATAAATTGTAATTTATTTACAGTATCATCAAGTGTTACACATCCCAGAAATCAGCACAACCTCAGCTAATGATATATGTCACGCAATGGAGACTTATATACACTATACTAGACCTATAAAACATACAGAAAACAATAAGCAATGCGCCAGAATCAAGGTGAGACTATGCACATATTTTAAAACTTTACATACATTCGTTTCACTGTAATAAGTAAACGCCTCTCAATGAAAAACATAATAGAGTTGTTTAGTGCCGTTTCTGTAGTTTAAGAGGAAAAACACGGCATGTCTCTGGCTCAAACAGCTGAGAAGTTATGACGCTTTGAACACAACGTGATATTTGGGATCGTATACGGCCCCATGGGTCTCAAAGTGTTAAATATCTAAATACAATTGGAAAAAAGTTCCATATGGTATACAAAATAATATCACATTTAGTAAGACTTGCATTCTAGGTTTTTATGAACAGCAGAAATGATTTACAACCATAATGTGGCCTCAGTGCCTCAGGCTTATCGGTATATTATTTTGTTCTTACTGTAATTATTAGTCAAGAAACTTTAAACCCCCGATAAGCAACTACTCGGAGCAACAAGCAACACAGGGCAACGATTTAGAAAACAGCAAGCTACGGGTTAATGATGTTAATGATGACGTTAATTAAATAACAGTGACTTACAACACTAATGATAAGGTACAGTGATGATTAAATGATACCCCGGAGGAAAAGTAGGTTACAGGAAAAAAGACCCTCTACATGACAATAACACTGTTTGACCCGTGCTGTATAAAAGTCTACATTGTTTACCTAGGTTTAAGGTCATTGTTTCCTTCATTCCAAGCCTGTCTCGAAGGACTTTACATAGCGTGGCTAATATCTAATCACTTGAATTATATACATTTCAGTAAAATAAAACAACAAAGATAACCAAACGAAGCTCAAGGCACAGAATACATGTAGCAAACAGGACTGGGTTAATATGTCTGGATAACATGGAAAATACAGTACAGTATGTAAAGTTGATCATCAGAAGTTGCTCTATGTATGTATGCAGTAATGAGGGCAGCTTATATGTGAAGCTGCAGCGTACATGTTATGAAAATATGTGCCTACAGATGCTCATAAATATGCACAGAAGTCATAGTGGTACGTGGGTGTGCATGACAAAAATATTTCTTGTCAACATTTACAGATGCAACCACAGAAGTGTATTTAAAGGGCCCATGTCATGCTTTTCCGGTTATTACCTGTCCCCTTGTTTGTTATGAAGGTTTTTATGCATGTAAACGGTCTGCAGAGTTAAAACCCTCAAAGTACACCCTGTAGCGAGTAAAACTCTAACACAGAAAAGACCTGTCTATGCTGCCCCAAAACGCCTCGTTGGTGATTTCTCATTTTCCATTGTTTTCTTCTTGGGTTCTGTGACGTGTGAACACCCAAATCAACAACAAATGACCGGATTGGTCCATTTGGATCACCTCACACACCAGGATCCCTTGGCTAACTAACAGGGAGTCCCCATTGACTTGCATAGAGCTCCCTGAACGCTGGTAATAGACGAGTTGGGATGGCGGAGAAATGCTCTCCGCAGACCCATTCTCACAGCGTTATAAACCTTTTTCTTACTCAATATCAAGCCACACTTATTGTTTTTACTTCGGCTGTGAGTGTTTGTGTGTGCTCAGGATGAGTTTCGCTGTGTCTCGCTGTATCGCCGACCCAGAAACCTGTCCACTCCTCGCAGCAGCAACGAGCCTCGCAACGTCCCGACCAATCAGAGCACACTGGGCTCACAGGGAGGGGGCAGGAGCTCCAACAGGCCGTTGAGGACAGAGAGTGAATAACTGGTGAATACACATACTATACAGAGATGCTGTATGAGAAACCAATTTGATTTTGGAAAATTGCACAATTTAAATCTATTCTAGTAGACGTCAACAATGGAAATATGATCAGTAGAAATGGCCATGACATGGGACCTTTAAAAAAGATGCTGAAATATGTTTCTATCTTTTCTTTATTTTATTTAACACCTTAACAACTATTGTCAATTATGCATATAGGCCTACATTAATACATACACAGCTAATATCAAAACAGCAATGAACAAAAAAAGAATACATAGTTGACAAATAATCCACTGTTGCTTACTGTTTAGGGATGCTCTAAAATATTTAATTCAGATTAATTTAATGTACGCATGCAATAATTAAACTGTCAAAGTAAATGTCCAAAGTAAGTCATGCAGCATAATGTTTTTAAAACCATAACCATGCTAAGATGAGTCTATATGTTTATACAATTTAATAACGAAGTATGATTTAAAACTAAGAGTTAAACAAAAAGTAATTATTGCAAGATACATATAATCTTCATAATGATTCTAGTGGTAGCAAAGAAATATGTATTTAATTGAAAAATTCCCTTCAGACATTTTTTATGACATGGAAATCAACAAGTACAAATGTAATGACATTTAACATTAAGTTAAGGACATTTTAAAAATCCAGAATCCACTACTTAACTAATATTACGATTTAGATGTTGACTGCTTTACACAGTGGTTTCCTGTTTAAATCTGATGTTATTGCTCTTTGTACATAGACTTCAAATGTCACATTTATATACGTTTTATGTTATACAAAAATCATGCTTTTATGTAAATGGCCTTATCTTATATTAGCTTTATTTTTTGTGCCGGAAACCTTTACATTACATTACATTATTACATGTCGCTTGTTAGACAGTTTTATCCAAAGCGAATTACATACTCAATACTGTGGGCAATCCCCACAGGAGCAATTTGGGGTGAAGTGTTTTGCCCCCCTGGCCACTTCAGCCCAAATTGCACAACGACATGCTGACTGCAGTGGGGTTTGAAACTGTGACCCCCTGATCCCAACACCAACGCTCAACCCACTGCACCACACGCCTCCCCGCCACCTGGGTCCCACACATGTTCTGTAATATAAATAATTATAAATACATTACTTTATCACTGGAGAAGTTGTCCTTAAAAACTGTTAATTGCTCCACAGGAGAAAAACACATATTGATGTCTAATAATGGTAATACAGCTAGTGTAACAAAGTAAATGAAGGACACACAATGTATTTTCTAGCCATGCATTTAAAAAGAAAAGAACACATCTAATGTAGACAAATTATGGAGCATCTTCATTTTTTAAGCAGGCTTCACTTTAACTTGGCAGCAAGATAATGGTCTGACATGGCATTCACATGTCAGTCAACACCCGTTGATACAGATCAGGGCTCGCTGTTGTCAGACTGCTTGGCAGTTCTTTTTTATCCAGTGGAGTTAGTGACTGCTCCTATCACCATTTTACAAATTAGGTTTTTTCATTGAAAGATGTTGGTAATTAGATAAATGTCAAAGCGGATCTGTAGGGAAGGCTCGTCCGTCATCTCCTGATAAAGATTATCCTGCCAGCCTTAAGGTGGGGGCTGGTGTTGACGTTTTTATCCTGCCAGTTCCACCTACATCTGCCCCGTCTTATATACTTTTCTTGTCGGTCCGACTGAATCTGGTGGGCTGCTCGCAGTTGATATTAAATAGAAAAAGACCCTGAAATACAGGCAGTACGTTGCTGACACTTTAAGGATACTGTCACCCTGTCAAGTTATATAGAATGAATGAAATGATTACCGACTAGGTTGAGTCAATGAAAATCACTGCTCAATATCCATCACACAGGGGTTGGTTGAAAGCAGCTCCAAAAAAGAATACGGTAAGTTTTCTGCTCCAAATCTTACCATATTTTGTTTATGATCATGTGTCCCCAATAAGATACTCCTCTAGTCAAACAGATATAGGTACAACTGTTTCATTGGTCTATCTTAAGCATGATAACATCAGCAATGGTCCACTTTCATACAGAATACTTCATTTTGATTGGCTGCAGGGTGTGCATTATTTTCAGATAACTGCACATCTTTCTTGTAGAAGACTGTTTTTGCCGTGGGTTGGCAAATTAGCAACCAAGATATTCTGGTAGCAGCTCAACCAAGCTAGCCAAAATGTCCTCCCAAGTCACATCCTCCCAGGGTTTTGCACAGCCAGTTTAGATATGTATTCCCTACAATGTGTTGGGGGACTGCTCTGGGTCCCCTGCAAGTTGGATGTGCCTGGAATGCCTCCATAGAAAGAGCAGCCATTATATTCCAAGCCTCTCCTTTCTATCCGTGGATCTTGCCCTCTCCCTTGAGCCCAGATAGTCCGGGAAGGAAACTCATTTCAGCCCCTTACAGTTTATCCATTTATTCATTATTTTCGTCATAGCAGAGCTCATAGACATAGATGAGAGCAAAAAGACAGAACGACTGGCAACATTCAGCGCTACTTATTCCCACTGCCTCTTCCTTTACCGTGACATTCCTGTTCCACGGCTGCATCATTTTCACTTCACGGTAGATTCTGCACCAATCAGTCTGTCAATATCACGCTGCATCTTACACTTGTGAACAAGACCCTGAGATACTTGAACTACTTCTCTTGTGAAGTAACTCACTCCGAATCAAAGCAAAAGCAGCAATCCACCATTCTCCAGCTAAGGGTAAAAGGTCACAGCTCAATGAAGGCAACACAAAATCACATCTTGCAAAAAGCAGAGCTGGGCATTTTAGTCAGTGCCTTCTCGCATTTACTTTCCAAGAAAATCTATTTCAAGTCAATTATGAATATCCAACACTATTATGTTCATCAGTGCAGTGTTGGGAAAAGCAATCTGTTACATAAAGCATAATACTTTCTGTTTTTGTAGCCTCTGTACTCTGAGCAGTTACCTGATAATGATTTATTGATATTGATTGTGCATAGTTGCCTTTTGCCGAATGATATTAATGTTACTATTAGTTTCTAAAGTAACATTGACATGTTTTTATATGGAATTGATGCTGAGTATGATATCCTTTCTTTTGCCTGCCCTCATATATGCTTAAACAATTAGACGTTCTGTTGTTGCTTGAAGATCCACAAACAGAAATAGACAATACAAGGCAGTCGTTTTGGTTTAGACAGTCACTCAGATTAGCACAGATTATTTTGTTCATTAAAGTCAGCATTTAGCTGCTGTTAGAGAAACTATAGCTTCAAAGACATTGGCTTTTGAATTAATTATTATTATTAATTTTTTGTTGTTGTTGTCTTTACCAATAATTACTTCTCTCTTGATTGTTGTGTAAATCTGCTAATCAGGATTTTGGCCAAGTAAAGAAACAGGTAAGACTGCCAGACTTTAAGCCTGTCAGTCAGACGTTGTGACGTGACCTTAGCCTGTCAGGTAGCATAGCTGAGACAGCATGGGGATATTCGGAAGGAGCATTTTAGCTAAGTGTATACACTCTTGTAGCACATCAACTCTTTTTATACACAGTCGAAAATAGTCCCTAACAATTGCAGGATTTGTTCATGCTTGAAATTGTTATATCAGCCTTATCATTTAATTATCAAGTTTGGCTTTTCTAACTTTCTTTAAAGTAGTAAACTATGAGATCCATTTAAATATTCACCACTATGTTAAGACTGTGGATCAACGATTGCTGCTAAAATAAGGGGAATGTCAGCATCCTAAAGTTTGGAGTGTTACATTTTGATTTTGGATCAAAGATGTAGTCATATACTGTTTATCAGCACTTATCTGTGTCTCATTAAATCAGCCGTACACACACTACATTCCAACTTCTGTGTGTTGATATGTAACATTGTGTGTATGTGCAAACAAAAGTCTATACAACACGCTTAAATGTTTATAATCCTACTCCTAATACGTTGTTGATATTTCAAATTTTGTCTTTTAAATTCCATTAACACACTTACAACAAGTTGGCTTGTGTTTATAAATACTCATATCACATTATTAGGCTGTTACTGTATGTCCTCATTGTCACTGCTTCCATTCCATCATTTCACTTTCACACCCTTTTTCACAAGCATAACCCCCCTCCCTCCCTCCCTCCCTCATCTCTTTCTTGCGCTCTGCTTTAGTGTTTTGCTCCTCCTTGCCTCCCCCATCAACCCCTTCCCTTCCCCCTGCTCTGCATTAAGCCTTGCTTGTCTCTGATCCTGGAAGCAGTGCTTATGGGAGCTTCTGAGACCAGTGTGAGCACTGCTGGTCTCCAGCCGCCTTCCCAGCCTTGCGAGTGGAGGACGAGTGGAGAAGCAGGAGGGGAGGGGGAGTTTCCCTAGGCGGGAGAAAGCAAAAACGGGAGAGGAAAGGAAGAGAAAGTGAGAAGGAGCATGTCAGAGATGCAGGGAGTGTGATAAAAAAAAGGGAAAATGAGAGAGGGAGAGAAGATAAGATGAGGAAAAACATAAAAAAAAGCTGAGGGAACTGAGTAGAAAAAAGAGAAGGAGAGCAGGGTGGCACGGGGAGAAGAGCAAATGAGGGAGCGAATAGGAGACGAAGTGAGAGAGTGAGCGGGAGCAAGCGAGAGGGAGGGAGGCGAACAACACTGCAGACACTCGCCCACTGTCACTGCTCCACAGCCAGAGGACAGAGGCAGCCACGGCAACAGTGGGAGCGGATACGATGGAGGAGGGAGACCGAGGCGTCCATCTGCAGCTCGCTCACTGACAGCCTCTCTGGGACCTTCCTGCCAAGTTAGGAGCAAAACAAAAAGAGAGGAGAAAACTACTCTCTCTGTCCTTCACAAGACCAAGTACCGGACCTCAACTCGTGCAGGACTGAATACACACACCCCACACACACACACACACACACACACACACACACACACACACACACACACACACACACACACACACACACACACACACTCCTTTCTCTAACACTCACACTCTTACTCACACCCTCACTCTCTCAAACAAGCACTCTTCACTTCTAGTTGCCTTTTTGGACTAGTGTGTTTTTTATTTTTTGTTTTTTTCTACACTGCCGTCACTGACCTTCTGAGCTGAGTGGATTTACTTTTATCCTGTGGCGGACCATGGGGCTAGGGTGGAGGGGTGCAGCAGGGACCCTCAGAATAAGGACAGAGGGGAGCTGGTACCTTTTGGTGACATTGCTGCTGCTCTGTGGTTTCTGGGAGGCTCACGCTCAGACAGACGATGAGAAGTCTGTCTACTTCTGGGAAACAGGTACTGCTAAGGCACTAATTACAGATTAAATTGGATCCCTTGTTTGATATGGCATGTTTACAACGGTTGGTAGATGGCAAATTAGTGTGTGCTGTTGGTGCTAATGCGACCTCCCACGCTCTGATCCCGAGATCTGATCATGTGTGTCAGTTCATTATCTGTGAACACATATTCACTGAATGATGGGATAACTTTTAGATTTTAGGTAACCTTAAAAATCAGTGCATCCTTCCGTACTGACATAAAAAAAGTATTTGATCGAGTACACAAACAGACACATTTTCATGCTCAATTAACTTGCACAGGTCTACTATGTTTCCAGATGACACACTTCGGTTGTCTCATAAATGTGTGATTTGAGGTATATGTCTACGCTGCTGAACTTCAAAGATACATACACATGAAAGATGACCCAGAAAGTCAACAGTAGATACGTCTGCTCATTCTGAATCGCATGTAGCACACAGGACAACCGTGATCAATTTTTGAATGGATTACTCTCATCTCCTTGAGTCTCAGGTGATGCACCATTATTGAAACGTTTCCGCTGTGTGTTTCAGCAAGCAGATGATTGATAGGCATTGCTGCACAACAGACCCTGGTGAAGGAAGCAGAGTGGAATTGTTTTTGATGGTATTGATATCAGCGTTGAATTAGCGGGGGGTTGTGTGTGTTTGTGTGTTAGAAATGCATGTACATTATGTGTATGTGTAGACTCATGGGCAGTTACTGTATTTCTATTCTTTGCACATGTGTGTTCTGCACTGCTGTATGAGACTGTCTATGAGTCAACTGACTCACAGTGGGATCCATTCAATTATATTATCACTGTTAACATGCATGGGAAGCCAACTACTAAGCATGATAGCCAGATTTAAGGTTCAAGAGATCAGATGTTGCAGTGATCATTAGCATTGGGATTTATAATGGACACAGCTGAAGAAAAACATCAGGAAGTCCGTTAGCCAAATTCAATTACTTGATTTAATCCTCAATTAGACACAAGTTCTCCGGAGGTTAAGGTGTGCGCTTTGAACTCAAACACAATTAGTCAAACACGATATTTCTCGGTACCAGATCAACTTCTCACACTAACCCTATATCAAACACCCCCGCTCCTCTCGTCCTGCCCTACCTCGCCCAGCACCAGTTCCCTGTGACGTATACCACGTCTCTCCTGTGGTTCTGCATCTTTAAAGAGGATGTAGCTGAGTAAGGAGATTAAAGGAGCAGGGATTTAAAAACCCAGGAAAGACAGCCCAGGGGAAAGACTTGAAGAAGAGAAAGGCCGAGTGAGGACTGCAGGCACATAGAGGGACTAACTTAACCTACATCTATCCTACTGTAGGTCATAGTGATTACGCCTCTCTCCCACGCTGCACCACCTTCTCCCACACTGCATGCTCTTCAACTGGAAAGCTCTAGGCTCTGTGCTTTGAAATGTAATCCGGTGCTTGGAGTTTGTTCACTTCTTCCTAAATAAAAGGTAGCGCTTTGATTTCTGCCCTGGGGTCTTTTTTTTCTGTGCCTCTTTGTTTTTTTACAATTGTCTGTGGAGTATTCAAATCACATTTAGAGCTTTGAAACCAAGTGCTTTACATCAAAATGTGATTATTTCCACTACATTTGCATACTTCTAATTTCCAGTGGAAGCTTGTTTTTTAAAAGAAAAAAAACATTGAATCTGATGATGTTTATGCACATTTTCAGAGTGTGCAGTGGAGGGAATATTCTTGTGGCAAGCAGTGCTCTGATGTTTTGCATAGTGATGAGTCTAGCTGAAATACAGCCCCTGTCTTCAAAACTGTGGGGAATTGGGCCTGCATCGCTTTTATTGCCTTGTGTGAAAATATGATGTATCTGTTTTGGAAGGTGAGACAGTTCAGCGTTTTTTTTGCTCTGAGAATTTTATTCAAATGAGGCCGATAGAGACAACAGCTTCCTCTAGACGCTGCAAGTGATATTTCTGAAGGTGGCAGGCAAACTAACTGAGGAGAAAAAACGAGAATGATTATAGCCACCACGAGGACGGTGGTGGTGATGATGACGGTCATAATGGCTTGCCACAGTTTTCCGGGGCCTATGAGAGATTGCAAGGAGTTTGTCTCCCTCTCATGCGCAATTTTGACACCATTTTTCTTTTTGTCACTTCCCCTCAACTGTGCACTCCCTGCACACTTATTCCTATACATCATTATCGCTCTCTTTCCCTGTCTGGCTATATGTTGTATCTCTATTAAAGAGCCACAGTTTTCACATATAATGCAACAGTAAAATGTGCAAAAAAATTCCAAATCCGCATGACAATGGACCTTACACATTTCCCTACATCCTGCATGTACATGAGAATTGCTAAGTGCCAACACACACACACACACACACACACACACACACACACACACACACACACACACACACACACACACACACACACACACACACACACACACACACACACACACACACACACATTCTGGTACTGTGTGTCTGCTTCATTAAATGCTGTTGTTGGAGCGACAAGGTTGCCAGGTTTGAGCTGTCAAGATCTCACATGTGTGCCCGAGGACAAAGCAATTACAGCTGGCAGGAGGTGATAGTGTATTCAAGCAAACAAATAATGTAACTCAATATCTTGGCATTCTCTATCTACTCGACTGTAAGTGTTTCTGGTGCAGTTTCATGATGAATTCAACATTGTTATCGAGGTTAAGGCTTGCATCAACAGGTGCCAAGTAATGTATCAATGATGTTTGACGTCCCAATCTGATCTCTGTTTATTAACTCCCACCCTCGCTAAATGCGGGACCCATAATCTTTTCTGCGATCTAGATTATCTATCATTCAGATTAAGAATGACGATCCTGGCCCCTGATCAACCCAATCTTAAGTCTCTACTCTTTGGGTCAAGTCAAACTTCTCAGCAGGTGCCTCTCGACGTCGTAGACCTGAAAGATTATGCACAGGTTATCAAACTAAATTCTCCAACGTACAACTTACTTTGCAAACATGTTTGTGTGTGTTATTAGCTGGTAACAATTGGATTTGAATTATAAATCGATACAGATCCACCCACACAACATCTTGAAACACATCTTAGAAAACAATTCAGGTTGCTAAACAGGCTTCTGATTTGCAACCTTTTACATGCTTTGCTTTTTAAAGATGGACACTATTTTCTGACATTTTATCGACCTGGAGACATTTTTATAAGTTCTCATTCATTCATTGTTTCAAAAACTAAAAGTAAGAAAAGACAATAACAAATATTCTTGGCAGATAGTCTCTTAAGCCCCACGGACCCGTATCCGGGGACGAAATCGGGTCATTTGAAGGAAACAACGTCTAAAGAACCTTCATATTTAATAAACTATGAATGTTTTATATACATATAACGGAAAAAACTAATTTAACTGATCTTTTTCCTTTTTTTATTTTTTTAAAACTCTAAATGCTAACACTGACCATCTGAATTAGCCCCGAGCGAAAAATGCTANATTTTGTTCTGTAGACATGAGTTACACAAAAGATTTTTGATGTTTGTGTAGAGAATTGTAACTTCAGTTAGAGAGTTGTGTGATCTGTTTTGCAAACACTGCTTAGCATCTGCATTTTGTGCGATATCAATGATAAATAGTATACTGTTGTAGAGAAATGGTTTTCTGTTTCGATGGCTGTGCTGTTGGTTTGATGAAAGGAATTTTGATTCTAAATAGTGGGTTTAGCGATTGAGAAAAACTGTAACCAATTAAAATAACATATTTTTATTTGTACCTATAATGCGATTTACTAGTCTTGATTGTTTCAGTGTAAGAGACATTGCTGTTACATTTGCAAATTCATTTTTGTTGGCGCTTTGAGAACAGGAAGTCAAGAACCATCTTCTTCCATTATATCCAGAGAAGGCCAACGACTCTGACAGCCCGTCCACACGGCGACGTGCGTTGAAGCTTCAACGCTTCTGCCCATTCACTTTGAATGGGGTGACGTCACGCTTTGCCGAACTGCATTGTGGTTCCGTCGCTTCGCTTTGCTCGTGTTGCTCTCTTCAAAAGTAGAGCAATGTTCTACTTTTGAAGCTTTGATGGAAGCATGAAGCATCAGCCAATCAAATCATATGCCAGTACAAGCTCTAGCCCATCAAACTGCGTGCTTGTGTGTCCGGGGCGGGAGATTCATGTGATTGGTTGTTGGTCGAGTTTCAGACACGCCAACCGGCAAGCTTCAACGCACGCCGCCGCATTTGGGTTGATAAACACCACTACAAGTAAGAGGTAGAATAAGTTTTTTCAATTTTGTGGTCATTATGAACATTTGTAAAATAATTATGAGAATTGAGCAAGAACATTGAGGATTAAATAAAAGTGATACTTAAACGGAGCGATGCTTAAAAGAACATACAGGACAGTGGCATGATGCTACTCTGAGATATACAGTATGTGTCTGCAGTAAAGTCAGTGGTCAACAGACAAATGCCCTTTTTATGACACAAGTCTCTCATGACATGTATTGAGGTCATATTGCGATGGCCTTTTTGCTTGTAGCCATGAGTCATGTGGGATGTATGGAAATTGTAGTAGCAGAATTAATGATTTGTGTCATGTCAAGAAGGGGAAAAGTATAACAAATAAGAGATAAAACACAACCCTGTTATCAGTACAAGCTTAGGGAGGCACATAGGGAGACAAACAGCTCACACACTAAAGTAAAAAGAAATGTAAAAACATTCAATGCAATTGAAAATGTTAATCCTCTGATATTTTAATCCTGAATAAATAGAGCTACAGGCTTTAAATATCTAGCACATTCCTGTGCATCTATAGAGGATGAAGAAGAAGGGCACGAGGAGAACAGCCAGTGGCAGTGAGGAGAGGTCACACGTGCCATGATGAATTACAGTAGCCGGGCTTGTCTTGGCTGCTTGTTCATTAATGAGCCCTCTTAGGGGAGTGTGCTGCGACAAAACAAAAGGACACATCAACGGGACATCAATTCTCATCAGCTCTTTACAGTCTGCAGTGTGCCGCTTGTTGTGGATCTGCTTGTGTGCTCTCATAATGGAGTACAGCCTCCCTAATCTTTAAATGACAAAAGCTAATTTGCGTATGTTCTGGTTGCACTCTTTTTTGATTACACTTATAGGACTGGAAATACCAGTGAAACATAAAACAGGCACGATCAGAGTTTTAGTTCATGCCCAACCATTTATCAATCAGTTTGCTATTGTATTGGTGGGAGGGCTGATGCAGTCTTAACATGCACTACGACACACAGTACAATTCACACCTAAAGGATCTGGTTACCAAATTCAACCAATGGGAGGATATTACATTGCACCAACTGGTCCTGTTGTAGTTTATTTTCTGTATTTAGGCAGACAAGTCAGGTTTATACATGATGAAGATTTCCTTCAGTCAATGTTATTATAATGCCTACACTTAGAAATAATTACATATCTAATGTATCCATACTTATAAACAGCCTAGTGACAGAAATGATAAGACTGCATGAGGAACACAATCTGTCACATGCTAACACTGAGCCACCAATAACTGGAGGTGTGGAATTCTCTTCCCTGACTGAAACTACTAAAACACGTTCAAAGCTGCCTGAGAACACATTGCGTTAAAGGCAAATGCCAATTTTCTCTCTATGGATTACAAGTGTGGTTTAAGTGGAATGTAGAGTGTGTGTGTGTGTGTGTGTGTGTGTGTGTGTGTGTGTGTGTGTGTGTGTGTGTGTGTGTGTGTGTGTGTGTGTGTGTGTGTGTGTGTGTGTGTGTGTGTGTGTGTGTGGAGTTGTGTTTGCCAAAAACCGAGTGTGTGAAATGACAACCATGAGTGCAGGCCCACGCCATACTCCCACTGCATAATGGGCAATGCGATAGAAAATGAGGCTAATGGATGAACAGATGAATAGAAATTTGAATCAATGGATAGATGAAGAGTTGGATGGTGTTCAGGATTGTAGGTTCATTTATGCAACCATTAAAAGTAGCAGAAGTTACCTTATGGGTTGAGTCATTAAATGACACCAGAAACCCCTACCTCCCAAACCCAAATACTGTGGATTAAGAGAACATTTCTTTATTTAAGCTTTGGGGGAACATCTTCTGGGAGCTGCTTACTTTTAAAAGGGTTATTATTTATGTTCAGAGTACACCATACATCATCATACTGTACATAACCCTTTGGCATTGAAGATGTTCCCTTGACCTGAATGGTATGCTGAGAAAGGGGAATGTCAACTGTCTTCGCTTGAAAGGCCAGGAGACCGGCAGAGCTTTTACTATAACGAGAAGCATGTTTATGACCCTTTCAGAGAGTGTATGTGTGAATACATGTGTTGTACCTGGGCTAGCTAGCAGCAGTGTGTGTGTCTTTGAAACAGAAACATCCAAGCTGGTTCTAAACTGAAATAGCGATTTCCTTTGTTGGAAAAAACACCTGTACACAATACAATACTAGTGTTATGGCTGTATATCACATACCAACAAGAAAGCTCCTTTTTGAATGCAGAAATGACTGAATAAATAAATATATAATTGCTCTGACCTAATGGTCGTCACTATTATTTTTTGCTTGAATACACCATCACCTCCTGCCACCTGTAATTGCTTTGTCTTCAGGCACACATGGGAAATCTTGACAGCTCAAACCTGGCAACCTTGTCGCTCCAACTACAGAATTTAATGAAGCAGACTCACAGTCAAGACTGTATGCACTTTTGACCTGCAGCCTGATGTACTTTGGACTTGCAACTCCAAATGGATCCTACTGTATCTCCATTAAGCCAATACAGGTGTCACTAAATAAACCAGGACTGTAATCTTTAGAGTTATGACTTCATGTTCTATTATTTGTCTTTTTCAATGTAAGACATTCACACTGTTTTATAACCTTTCAAAGCTAACTCCCTGCCAACTGATGTAATCACTAATTGAATGAAAGTTATTTAACAACTCACACATTTGTTTAAGTAGCCAGCACACCTAGTTGACTGGGTAAGGGTTGCTGAGACAAGTTGTTCTTTACTAAAGAGGCAATACATAACTTTTTTTGAGTTCCAGATCCTCGAATATGAAGATTTGCAGTTTTTTGTAACATCCTTATGAATCATATGTGTGCTTTAACAAGTCTCTAACGAGGCTTTGAACTATACCTTAGGCTTTCTAAACTTTTGACTTGTTTTCTAGACCAAACAGTTAAACCATTTATCAACAAACTTTTAAAAGGAAATGTCTTCCCTGTAGGTAAATAAATGTACGGGAGGGAAGTGACCACCAAAGCACTTACAGATATGGCAGACACAGCACCAGGCTGTCTGCTGTAGACATGCGGAGGTCCTGAGCCAGATCAACCTCTGGGATATTCATATACGGCCAGCCCAGCCCGGGGCCATCTGTTGCCCGCCCTCTAATCCAGGGGCTTGTCACTGATGATTAGCCGGCCGTTCTGTCACTCTCCCTCAGCGTCTACCATTATATACAGTATTTCTGCTTTATTATGTCAATACTAGTGTTATGGCATGGCGTAGAGTGCTCTTAGCCTAGATGCATACAAATCCTCTATGCTTTATCTCGTTATCTTTGTCTCTCCCCCTCCCTCCGTCTTTATTTCAGGACTATTGTGCTGTTGTTAGGGCTTAAATGAAGACATGCACACTCTCTTTTGACTCGACTTGTCTACAAATTAACCACCTTCTCCAATTTCTGTGGCCATGTACATCTTTAATATAGCGATGGATGTCTTTTTTTTGGCACAAAAGACATCAAATGCAGATAGATTTGAGCAGCAGTTTCAAGGATAAAGCACCTACTGCTTGAATGCAAATGAGGTCAATAGCATCAATCAAGTGTATAATTGAAGGATTTACTACCAACTTGACTTTTAAAATCTGTTTGAAATCCTTTTCTCTCAGATTGTGAGCAATAAAATGTGCCTGTAAGTGTGAAGGTTGACTCTCTGGAGAGGGTAACAGACATGGTCATAGTTTAGAATAAAAAATAACTAGGTAGACAGATTTCAGTGAAATTTGGTACAAATATAAAGGTACTATAATATGAAAATTCAATACAGTAGTACAGTAATATGATACGATCATACTTTGGCTGATCAAGTCTGAGCAGCAGCGCCAATTGTAACAATTGTGTGAGTCCAAAAACAAGCAAACATTTTTAATAATATGACAGTTATTGCAGATATTAGTATATGTTCATTTCCCTTCAAAGTACATTTGATCTGGGATTCATTTTAGGATTGACTATTGCACAAAAGAGTAACAATTCATATTAGGAAACACATTGATGTTGATGTGTGGTGCAGTGGGTTATGCGTTGGTGTTCGGATCAGGTTCAAACCCCACTGCAGTCAGCATGTCGTTGTGTCCCTGGGCAAGACACTTCACCCGAAATTGCTCCTGTGGGGATTGTCCACAGTATTGAGTATGGATAACTTTGGATAAAAGTGTCTAACAAGTGACATGTAATGTAATGTTCTAAGGATGTATTGTAACCAATCTGATGGTCTAACATTATTGTTCTAATATAACTAATTCTTGCATACTAGAAAGTTATATCTTGCTTACTGATTGTTTGCTCGATATTGTAATCATAATACCAGGTAGCTTATTGTCATTTTGAGCGTGTTATCAGACCGACATTAGCGATTAGCTCAAATCACTGCTATGCAGACAGACAAAGCTGCTAGCTACAGTTCATTACTGTTCTCTAATCACTTTGCATCTGCTTTGTAGCATTGTGCAGTCAAATTTACCTAAAACTCAAGCACAACATGTACAAGTCAGAAGCGAGAGGGTCAGCCTTATTGTACAGACCATCAAATCAGGGATTGGCAACTACTGTCACAAACAATTACCTAAAGCCACTGTCCTGTCACTGTTGCTTAGGGGCACTCTGAGGAATTACTGCACCATTGTTACTCAACAAACCAAGAACACATGGTCCAAAAACAAGCATAAAATCCTTCAAAAATGGGGTCAAAACTGCAGCAGTGAGAAGTGACTTTTAACAAAAGAGCAATGCTATTATATAAGATACAAACCAGTAGCAGCTCAGTATATAATGAAATGTTGTCATGATACTTAGCAATATTTAATGGCTTTGATATATGATTATTTAAACACATGGTAGATTATAGCTGTCTATCTACTGTATGTATATAGTTTATCACATGATCTTATGATGAATTAATCTTCTTGCTGCACAGCGATTCAGTTCCACATCAGCTTACCCTCGCAACAACACTGAAACTACTATCCAACAAGAAGATTTTATGTTGAAAATGGACTTTAACATATGCCCATGTATTCCCAACAGCAGAGTAAAAACAACATGGCCAGTGTGAGAGATGAAGGATAGGGCTGCTGTTCGGTCAGGAGAATATTTACTCCTGAGCTTCCTCCATCTCTACGGCTTTATTAGAGTAGCATCAGTGGAGGCAGCACCCCCTCTAAATGTCACTGCTTTCTTCAATGACGCCGCTATTCCTTTCAGCCCAGTGAAGCTGCCTCGTTACCTCTCATGGGAGTAAAAGGCCTGTTTTGAATACCAGTCCCTGACCACGAAAATACTCGGCTTCCTCAATGTGGGCACAGGACATGTTTGTTTTTCAACTAGTGGTTCACTGCAGACTTGAAGAGTCCCCACAGGGACGTGACCGCTGTGAAACACAAGCCCTCCATTTATTTTTAAAGAAGACTGGTATTCATACCGGATTATAAGGAATGAGTGGGGTAATACTCCGGTACTACCCCAGTCATGCCATGAATAAAAACAGCATCTAGCCCCAAAAGGCCCTTGAGGGAGTTACCTAACGGCTTACCCGTTAGCTAATTGTAGTAAATGAATAGACATTGTAGGTTTTACATCAAAATGTCCATATAAAGATGACTGAATGTACGAGTAGATCAGACTTCTATTATATACTAATCTTTTACAGCAGCTTGTTTCCCTTTGATTTACGAGGTCAAGGCTGATAATCAGGGAAAAAATCATCCCCACATAACTCTATCTAAATAAATCTATCACTGATCTGCTTATTCACATAATGTCACTGCACAACATACACTGTAGTGTAGCTGACACAGTGCCTCATCTATAATATGTGATGAGCTATTTGAATATGGTGGAATAAGGCAGCAGGAATCCTCTTATGTCATTCTAAATAAAGTTTTTAGGATGAAGTGTAATCTCTAATCCTGCCATGCCTCCTATATCAGTAAAGGCCAGGTTTTAGTGTAAGCTCTACCAAACTCTGGCATCTCTTTGGCATCTTTTTCCAAAAGATGAATTGGCTATTTTAAAAACACAGTAGGTTTGAGTGAAAGAGGGGGGCGGGGGTATAAAGCCATAAAACAGGTCAGGGTCGAAATGTGACGTACTGTGCAGCTATTACTTTTAAAAGCAAGTGCAATGTCACTGTACACTATTGGCCAGCTCTGTATCAATTTCCACAGGGGTGATGCTCAACCACAGATCACTGGAGCTTGAGCATCACTGTTCCTGTTTCAGTGAAACAAAAACTAACTTTGAAAAATATCTTCCTTCCTCTTTTAGGCATAGAGCTGCTGAGGCCAAATAGCTGTCGTTTCCAGAGAAAGACTCCACAGGCTGCTGACTGCTCACTTTCTGATGGTTGTAGGGCCAAACACAAACAACAGACACAATTAGCCTCCATTTCCACTCCAACTGAACTAGTAATGAAAAACAAAAACACAAGCATACGGAATTAAAATAAACCCCATTGGCATACTGTGTAATGAAATATGAAAATCCCAAGGAAATTGTCTTAATTTATATGCATGGCCTAAATGTGTTTCCTGTTGCTAAGGAATTTAAACAGAGCCTGGCCAATTACCTACCAGACTCTTGTTGGCCTTCAGGTGCTATGCTAATTAGGGTCATAGAGGGTCACGTTGTAATGCACTCACCAAAATGAGGCAGGACTCTCCAGGGGGTTTTCTTGTTTTGGAACGATGCCAGTCACAATCCTGCTGATATCAAAAAGCCCCTTCATCAAACCTTTGTTTGTGTTTCTATTTAAGACAACTGTCAGTGGCAATGTGGGCGCACGTATTAGCAAACAGCTATTTAAAGGAAAGGATTTCAAGGTGTACAGAGAGAGCCCAATCTAATTTAGGCCTGGGATAATGGGTGAGGCTGGCGACCAGGTTAGTTGAGGACTTGAGTCAATCAAGTATGCCGCCAAAAAAATCGTGTTATGGAATCAGAAAAAGGGAGAATATTTAGCCAAAGTCACACAGATACAATTAGATGATTAGATGAATTAGTTCTCTAACTTTTGGTTAGATCTATATCTCAAGGCTCTACTTTTCAACTGTTTGTTACAATCAGTTTGGCTGAGGGTGTTTTGCCATATTAATGACCTTGGCTTTCTGTATTGAACTTGTGAACCTGTCATAACCATTCTCCCTCAATTTCCTGGATGGCCTTTTCAGTTGGTCTGTTGTACTGTAATAGCAGGTGATTGTGCAAGAACCACTAACAATCCTCAGTGAGGGTGACATCCTTCACTGCTAGTGCCTCGCTGAAAAGAGGAATGTATTCGTCTAACAATAGCCTGTCAGCCACGCTCGCCCTTCCCATGCATTGAAAGGTGACATCGGCGGGACGAGGTGACACACATCGCTGCGTTCAGAGCGCTGAAAGCTGAAGTGGTCTTCATTGTATGATAATGTGTAGGACTGAAGCTCCATTGTCTCTGCAAAGAGACATGTCATTACAGATGCAGGGCTGACAAATCTATAGGGCTGGTACATTTAAACACTCACCCATATAGACTGATTATTTGAAATGGTCTCATTTGCACATCTTATCCTGTTAGGACCCAAGCCTGTTTTTCAGGTTTCAGGCTCGAAAATGACATTCCCAGAACAAATGACCATATCTTCCCTTCTAAAAGGGTTAAATTAATAATCTTTTTTCTCAAAGTAATGATAAACCTGTGAGTTGGATGTAGAAGAGTTAGAATCAATATAGATGTTTTTTATTTAAAAGAAAATCAGATTGAACATGCTAAAAAACTGTAAATTATAGTGTCCGTCCAAAAGATATTTTGTACTTATAGTGAAAACTAACCTTGGATGATGGGTTAGTAGACTAAAAGCTTTAGAAATCCAAAGTACAACAGATAATAAGTACCCTGTATCAAGATTGATGCAAAACAAGTGATATTTGACCTTTTTAGACAGATTTAGCCAAAAGAAGCTCTTCTGGGGCCATTTGGGTGGATTTTTCATCTCTGGCCCCCCTTGCTCGATTTTGACATGTGACATCTCTTCCTGACCGATAGAGCCAATAGAATCGAAGGGAAATCGTCCCATAGACTCTCATGTTAAAAAAAAAAGGTGGCGTCTTTGCGCATGCAAGCTATCTTCAGAGCGTAGGAATATCCCTGCTCTGATATCTTGAAACAGAAAAGCAGTTTTATTGCTTATGGATTATCAGAACATTTCAAAGGGGACACAGACACATTGGATTAACCTATGGATTAACTACACCATCGTTTTTATCGTTTTAATGCCATTGAAAACCAGTTTTGACCAGACAAAGACCAAGGTAAGCCTTGCTAGCGTTTTTGGCTACCTAGCGCGACATGTTTTGATGTAGGTTTTTGTTATTTTCTCCGTGAATTTGTAATCTTTGAGTGTTGAGATGGGTACCAATAGTCTCCTTACGATCATAAACGATGTGTTGGATGTGCACTTTATGTTACTCTGAGAACTGGGGTTACGTAAGTAACCTATAGTTCTCATTCATAACACTCCGTTCGATGTCTCACTATGGGATATTNTAAGACAGGATCCCCCCAGTTAACATGTCAATAAAAAAAGTCTCCCATGGCAGTGTAATCTTGATTAAAACCTGGCTTATGGCACTTTGATCAGGGTCAACCATGGGAGACTTTTTTTATTGACATGTTAACTGGGGGGATCCTGTCTTAAAGGACAAAAATAAATGTCTTAAAGTTGTTTAAGGGCCCAGGAGCTCTTGAACCACAACTAATTACAAGACAAAGCTTTGGAAAATGCCATCCATCACCTCCATGTTTCTCCCAGTTAATTTTTCCAAAAGGGCCTCATTGGAAACCCAGTGTTAACGGGGAGAAAGGGGAAGAATAGCTTTGCTTTCTCTTAGAAGCAGTGAAAAATTGCCCACTTGCAACAGGCATTCACCCATTTCCTGGCACGCTCTCGTACTCAGGATGAGAAGTTTTGTGGAATTACAGCCGTGCCAGAAGTCCTTTAGAGGGCACGCCGCTGTGCGCTCCAGACTTCCTTTCTTTTAAATGAAAAACTCAACCTACAATGATCTCACACTGTTAGGTATCATCAATCTGTGGAGGTTTCTAGTTTTATTTCATATTTTTGTGATTGAGTGTTGTAATTTAATTTTCTGGGTTACCTGCTCCCCTCCAACCAGCTTCCTTTTCTTCTACTTCAGTAAGTGATTTCCTGTTTCCCAGAATGACTTTCAACCGTCCTCAGAGAACCATATCTTTCTGAGTTCGTATAGAGAGCCAAAATGATAACAGAGCAATAGTCTTTATAGTTGACAATATGCAAGTCTATGGAGGCAAGGATCTTTTTTATTCGAATTAGATTTCCTGCCAGAATGAATTTAATTTGAGTCAAATCTCCTGTATTCCTTTACTTTGGAGCTGTTATTAAAAGTGACTAAACAAACACATTGCACATCTTCTTTCCTTTTACCTGCAGAAGGCAAGGATAGAGCTTGCTGTGATTGAGAAATAACGCTGAACATTCCCTTTGGGATTTTTAGGGCTTATATCTCTTACATCTCCCCAGGCGTGTTATCCACGTTCTCCGTCACTTAGCCGGTTGGGATTCAGCAAGCAGCGGTTTGTTCAGATTTAATTGGATAACACCTCTTGCATTTATCGGCCCTATCTTGATTATTGGTGAAATAAGTATGTGAAATAAGAATATAGACATAACGAAATGTTCATCCCTGTGTACCTACGAGGATCCTAAGCTCTGTGATACAGTGTTTCATTAAAAGTTCTCATTAGCTGACAGAAGACCCAGCCGTCCTTCAGCCGGGCACACCTGCCTCAGTGTGTGTGTGTGTGTGTGTGTGTGTGTGTGTGTGTGTGTGTGTGTGTGTGTGTGTGTGTGT
>NW_011370908.1:351106-369878 GCF_000735185.1 Notothenia coriiceps | reverse complement strand
CCCCGCCATCCCCCCCATAGCCCCATCTGTAAGCTGCTGACAGCTGTAGTCATGGCAACAGAGATAATATGATGACTGTGTATATGTCAGCGCCTCTGCCCCTGCTACCTGCAACCGTACCTGTCGAGCACGCCTGACATCAATTTAATGGGAGTATGTTAAACTGTCATGCAGTTGATTACATGTTGTTCAGTTTTCATCAAAGTAGTTTTCTTGAAGTTGTTTGAGGACAATGAGTGATTACCTGTGAAACTATTTTTCATAATTTTAGTAATTTCCCTATTGTTTGACAAGACATGTGATCATAACTCTGATCTCCTACTATAAGAAGCCTCAGTACAACAGTGGACAAATAGTGACATTGATTAAGTTTTGCCTGTAGAGCCTGATATTTGTATTCCTGTTCGTTGTTGAGCTCCATTGCACCACTGTTGCATTTGTATTCATAGACATTGACTTTGTTAACAGTCGTAAATACCTTCACAGTAATTATAAAAAAATGCAAGAATATAATTGTGACTTGTTTTGAAAGATGTACACCCTCAGTAGAACTGCATGAACAGTTGATATTCAAATTTTTGTCATTCAAATATTGTATAAGTACGTAATGGCCCTAAAATGTTCTCAGTTATTAAAGTAGAAGTCCTAATTTTGCAGAATCTTATTATATATCTTGTTGCTGCAGTAGCCTGTGAGCGGTGTTTCTAATTTTCAACTATCCTGTCTCATTATGATGTCCGAGCCCTCAGTACAAAATTACTTTGAATTGTCAAAACAGTACAATAGACAACAATGCAACGGAGCATAACAGTTTCCTATAGGCTGAAAAATGTGCAGTACATCATATTCCTTAACATACATGATGTCTAAAATTACCATGAGACAAACATTTAAACTTTCTTAATAGTACCAACATGTCATTCTGATTATACCTTTTTAATGTTACTTCATATTATGAGTCTTTGAGAATGAACTGAAGGAAGACATTTCCTCTATATCTTGAGATAATTGTACCACTTCCCCTTTCTACTTTTCCCTGAAAAGCTTTCATAAATTATACAAATGATATTTAATCATGCTACTGAAGTAAAGTCTCTGTCTTGGTCTATACTGCAGTGTTCTACATTTGCTCTGCATCGTGGAGCTGCACCTGTCTTCACTCTGCCACTACAGTCAGAGCAGAGTTTCCCATTAAACAGGTGAAGTTGGCCACTTTATCTGGGAGTGTCAACATCCCTGAACATATTTTCTTACTCTGGGCTTCAGTTGGGAATTTTAGTGAGCCGTGTTGATGCAGGTGCTGTTTGAGAGGCTTTTCCTCTAAAGCTGAAGAGGAAACACTGGTGTGTGTGTGTGTGTGTGTGTGTGTGTGTGTGTGTGTGTGTGGTGGTGTGTGTGTGTGTGTGTGTGTGTGTGTGTGTGTGTGTGTGTGTGTGTGTGTGTGTGTGTGTGTGTGTGTGTGTGTGTGTGTGTATACTGCTGTGTGTGTATGAAATGTAGGCCAGTCCTGCTGTTGTAGCCTGCACGTGAACCCTGTATACATATTATGGACAATCTGAACTCGCATTTGTGCACTCATACATGGGCATATGGTCTTTGCTTGGACCCACACTTCAGTTGATCCTCCATTTCTGTCTTTTTCTAAAACTTCCCTTTACTTAGAGTCATAAATAAGTACAGCAGCCCACCAAAAATATGTCTAAATCACAGCAGGAGTAGCCAGCGTGGGAGCTGTGTAAGTAGCACCAGCAGCAATGGGTCAGCTCTTCACGCCTCTTGAACAATATTTAAGAGAGGCTAATTTCTGATGAAATCTTGCCTTGGTCCACTGTTAATTTACAGAGGATTAATATCATTAGGGTCCGCCCGTACACGCCTACAGCATATCTCGTTGACTGTCGAGTCCCTTGTGAGTAAAAACTGTAGCTTAAGACCCTGCAGCACTTTGCAGTTTACGTGGTGGGAGACTGCAGATGAGGAGGAAGTGAAGGAGTAGTGGATGAACAGAGACAGTGAGAAATAGAGAAAGTGAATTATCCTTGGATGACTTTCAGTAAGCAAAGCAGTGGAGGAAAGAAAGGACATTGCTCGTTCCCTTGTTTTTCCTTAGATTGTCCGCACTTCTACGATTACAGAGGTTCTGCTGCACTTTGACTTCAGTAGGAATTACCCAACTTCCTGTCCTACCAGTTTCTAACAAAGCCTTGACTTATACGAACAGAGTAATGTGGAGTATAAATATAAAGTTGCTTCAATAGATATGTTATATGTCTGAACCTATCAAGGCTTTAATGAGGCTTTAACAGTCTAATGTAGCCAAAACAAGTGTTTTGTACAGCCTTTGTACACACATCTATTATGTTACTGCAGTATAATCTTGTACAGCTCAACGAGAAATCCATCTGACGGAAATATAACTTTTACCATGGCTTAACGAGCACTGTGGATTTGTCCACCATCTTCTTTTAGATGTAGTCATGTTAGTAAGGGATCACTTCACAGCAAGTACTGAGAGAAGGAATGATTACACCCGCCATCAACATGTGACAACTGTACTGAACCTTGTACTGAAGAAAAACATGGCCCTGATGAATTGTAACGACAATATCAATGCCGACTATACGATTATGAGTCAGGGCCCAAACTCATCTACTCCCCCCCTCCTCTGACCTCTACATATTTCTGTTTCACTGCACTCCATGAATATCTCAAACTGATCCTTGGATTGCTATGCGAGGTATGTTGCCATAATGTCTCGTCATGATAAATGACAGTTTTCTGTTACTGCATGTTTACAAAGAATAATGGTGAGGAGAGATTTGTAAACAACACTCAAACAGGAAGGATATGGACAATGGTGACTGTGTTTACAGTAATGTAGGATGCTGTAGATGCCAACACTCGTAGTTTAGTTTAATTAAAATAAATATATTTATGTATGTTTGACTCAGTGGTACAATGCATTTGAGTCGTCTCTATTACTCCTCTCAAAGCAGGGAAAATTGTGCACAGAAAATAGAATAAGCTTGTAGAGCTCCTGTGTTGAATAGTTTAAGAGGTAGCTCACAGACATTTGGACAAAGTAGACTAATCACTGGTTCACAAAATTATTCTGGCCAGGTCAAAGACATTTTAACATTTTTTCAGATGGCTTGGTGTTGGATAGGTAAAATTATGATAAATCTATTTTGCCCTGAAGATCTGTGTGCGTGCTACCTTTTTGCCTTTTGATATTGAGTGTTAGATCTTTTTGAAGTTAGGTTTATTAGAACCACAAACAAATACTTAGAAGGTGCAGCCTCTCAAAGTCCTAAGCTAAGGCACCTAATATGACACACTAACATGTTCCCTAATGGCTCACATGTTAGGAGAATCATACTGCTTTATAGGATCCAAATAAGTATAGCCATGGTATGTGAAAAAAAACAATAATTAACCTATCTATCATCTGCTTTATGATGAAGACATGTGGTTGCCATCTTTTAATTGGAGCACTCAACTTAAGTAGTAGTCAGTGTGACATGACGTGTAGGTTGACACTAAGCTGGTTAATTCACATTTCAGTCACTGTACTGCACTTAACCTCACTTAACCTCATTATCTTATATTGAACATCAACATAGGCCTATTTCGGAAATATTATTGGTTGTTTTTCTTAAATAGTGAAATATGAGTAGGATTATTTTTCTTTTTGCTCTGCTTTTAGCGTTCTTCTGTCGGGTTGCCATTGGTCTAGCTTTGGCCTCGATGGATACGAATCAGGTCATTATTTTTATTCAGCCCAATATCACAAAGTTGCCTTAAGGGCCATCTTTAAGCTGTTAAGCCCTGAGCCTGCTTTTCAGGTCTCAGGCTAAAAAATGACATTGCCAGAACAAATGACTATATCTTCACTTCTAAAAGGGGTAAATTAATAATCTTTTTTCTCAAAGCAATGATAAACATGTGAGTTGGATGTAGAGTAAATTGAAAGTAAATTCAGATTGAACATAGTAAAGAAATGTAAATTATAGTTTCCGTCCAAAAAAAAACATGACTTATAGTGAAAACCACCCTTGAATGATGGGATAATAGACACAAACCTTTAGGAATCCAAACTATAACATATAATAAGTACCCTGTATCAAGATTGATGCAAAACAAGTGACATTTTACCTTTTTAGAGAGGTTTAAAAAAAAAAAAAACACCTCTGGGGTCATTTGGGTTGATTTTACCATATCTCTGAAAACCCATCGGTCGATTTTGGTGATTGACACCTCTTTTGAACTGTTAGAGCCAATAGAATCGAGGGGAGGTTCCTAAAATCCATCTAAACATTACCCATTGGTGAATGAGAGTGATGCGCAACCAGCATGCCCAAAACCGGAAGCTCTCACTCTATATGAAAACTCAGTTTATTGACATAAATATGATGATGGATTATCAGTAATCATTTCAAAGTGACACAGAGACATTGGATTAACCTTCAGCAGCGTTTATATGCGTTTTAATGCTCTTGAACACAACTTTTGATCAGAAAACAGCAAAGGTAAGACATATTTGCCGTTTTGGCCCCGTAAAGTGAAGTTGCGTGTTGTCTTTGCCTGCTTATGCTGCCGTGAGTTCTGATCGCACAGTGATGATACTTATTACATTGGAATTTGTGGAATCTCAGCTTTCATATGATATCTAGTTTGTGCAGATCGCATGAAGTATAACATATCTCTATAAGTGCGTTAGCATTTTTTTGCTTAGTGCTAATTCAGAGGCTTGGTATTACCCTTGTGTTTTGTTTAGCTAAGAATTGTTAATACTGTCTGATAGCTGAGTTTCTTCCCGTTAAGTGGGTATGACACAGTAATAGGTTGTGAATTGTTAAGAAGCCCTGAGACACAGTCTCGTGAATATTGTTGTGTTGTGCCCCTGCCGGCGGGGGCATCAGGCTTTACTGCATACTTTACCTTCCACCAATGTATCCTCAATGCTCATAAAATGTCCGTAAGCAAAAAAGGATATCTCTTCCAGAAAAAAAAACTGAATCAGAAAATGCACAAGGACCAGGAGGAGAGTAACACAGAGGAAGATTCAGGCTAGAAAAGCCAATCCCTGAGCTGTCATTTCCTCTTAGCAGCACAATCATCATAAAAAGAAGAAAAAGCCATCATCAAATCCTCTATAGCCTGTAGTATGGAAATTGACAGTAATAACCTTGTGTGGTGTTGACACTATAATGCTCTCTTCTCAGTGTAAATAGCCGATGCCTCTCACGTATGAGTTGACCACATTGGGATATTGTTGTGTATAGAGGCAAAGTGGGAGGAATATGAGAGGGGAAGAGAGAATAGAGATGATGGAATTGGTGTGAAAGAGGAAGAGAGCTGCAGAGACTACAGGGACGCTCTGTTAAAATGAATACAGCCTCTCAGGATGGAGCATCAGACTCTAGGGGTGGAAATAATCAGACTTCCCTCTGTGTGCTCTGCTGCTCTGCTGCCAAATGCTATGATTGATCAAGTCAGAGCTCCTCTCTTTATTAACGCTCATCATATATTGCCAGCAGCAGCGTTTTCCAACAAGACTTTAAGGACGAGTAGGAAGAGCACTCTTCAATTTTGTCTAAAACGTCTTTCCATCTGTCAGGTTCGATATATTCTTGATATTGCCGGTATACCCTGATATGTCTGTCAAAGTCTGCTTGTCAAACGACATGGCTGACTTTTAAGCCGCCACCATCAAACATCTTTCAAAGACACCATGTTGGCCTTTGAGGCAAAACTGTTTCATACGAGTCAAGTTTGATCGCCTCTCTGTCATTTCAATCTGGCATATAACATCTAGAGTTTTATTTCCACGTATCAGGCTAGGAGTAAATACAGCAAGATCAGCTGGAGAATATGCAACATAATAGTTCAAAGCGCCGGTTTCCTCTTATCTCAACGCAAAAATGGGTTTTCTTTAGGCTCTCTCCAAATCCTGTATCAAAGCAGCTCAATCATACCTTCAAATTCCTTTGCTCAATGTCATTGCTGAGTATGGGGGAAGTGTTGCAGAACAAAGTGTTAAAGATGATGGTCCAGGGCAGCTATTGCTTTGATCCTCCACCTACCGGGGTGCCTTTGAAACAGCCTCTTTTGAGTGAAGATCGTTCTGTTGAGCGTCTCGTCTACAAAATGCAACTCTGCTGAGGACTCCGCTTCCAGCATTATTCACCAGTGGCCAAACCAGGGCAGCGTTTTGCCAAACCTAGCAAAGACTCTCTTTCATATCAAATGTAGTTTGGACTTTCTTTTCACACCCAAAAGCAGATGAATTTCAGATGAAATGTGTCTCTTGATTTCACAAACCTACTTCCAAGCTGTGATTCAAGTATGTTATGTGTTAGATTTGAAGCTGAAGGATAATCGTGGAAAAATTAAAGTTGTGTTTTCTGTCAGCATCCTGACGCTAAGGATCTGGTAAGAAAAAAAATCATTTCAATTTCCTTGTTGAATCTGTCTCAACTTTTGCTGAATTCAAACAACATCCAAGCACAAATCCACGTTGGCATCTTCTAATTCCTTGTTTTTTAACCATGGATGATCAGGAAAATGACAATGGCATACAACAAAAAATGCTACAAATCCTCACATAGAAAAGCCCTAATTTTACGGGCAGCGCTCTGCAGGCCCGAGTAATTAGCTTTCTCTGCCAATATAGCACCTACCGGGGAATTCATTTCTTCAATGGACGACAATTACCCTCGGCACTGAAACACATAAACGGAGGTACATTTCCCTTTATTACAAATATGTTTTCTGTAGAAAAAGGGAATCCTATTTAAATCTGCATCTTACAGCATGCTGCTATTTTAATGGGTCATTAGATGCATTTTTTTGCAAATACACATGCTGTCATACTGGACAGATCTGAAATTGCTGAGCCACTTTCTCATCGTGTGTTATCATGGACAGAATTTGCATATTTAGCAGTCAGTGTTAAAATATGCAGCCGTGGTGTAGACTTTCACTTTCCAGTAACATCCGCACAGCGTCCGACATGTGACTGAGGCACATCTGGCCTGCAGCATCATTAACCCACATTTATTCCCAGATTACACAGTGTTGTCACAGCCAATGCCCTTCGTGGGCAACATGTACACAGACACAAACAAACAAATCCCAAACACCCACTCGTTCCTGCTGCTATCAGTGCTCAGATGCTGTGTTCATTTTCCTTTATCACCCCTTTGCTACCATTATTTGCTCTTGAACAGATGGAGCAATAAACTAGCTTGTAGCCCTACATGCTAACACTAAGCCTGCATTTTAAGGGCACTGCTGCCACGTCCATGCTGACTTTATCTCTCTCTCCCTCTCTCTCTCTTTGCCCCTGTTGCGGTCCATGTCAGACCAGCTCGTCCACCTGGCCGTCCTCCCACAGCCCTCTGCCCTCATGTCCCACTCTCAAGCGATTACCACTCTAATCCATATTTAATGGATTCGGCACTCTCTCCTCCTGTCCTGCTGCTTGCCCCTGATTAAACCTCTGTGTGTGTCACAATCCAGATGTTACAACTGGATCAAGGAAGCGAACAAGGTGTCTTAAATAGACGAGTCATAGCACAGTCTTTTCCGGTTTGAGTTTGAGGAGAAATGATTGGCTCCCCAGGCGGCTTGTTCAATCAAAGTTACAGAGAAGCCATTATCTTGTATGTGTTTAATCTGATTGTGTTGTCTCCATTTACATGGACTCTGAAGTAAAGTGTTAGATCTCCCTGCTGTCGCAAACTGAGGACAAATGACAAAAAGGGAGTAAGGGGAAGAGATGTATGTGCTTATTGGAGATGATGGTGTGTCAAGCTGCACATACAGATCTGGTTCAAGTGTTCTCCTTGATTGTTTTCTCTAGATCCAAATCCATGTAAGGCAGCATTTTTGATATGTGTGTGTGCTCGAGTGTGTGTGCACAAGAGAAAGTATCTGCATGCATGTTTTAATTGCCCGAAGAAGTGCGTATCCTCAAAGCTGACGTTCCCCTTTCTGCCCGTGTTTGTGTATCTGTGTGTGTGGGAGAGTGAGATGCTCAGACTCCATTTTCTCTCTCTCTCTCTCTCTCTCTCTCCCTCTCTCTCTCTCCTCTCATGTTTACCTGGAGCAGCACGGAAGTGAAATCAAAGGACAGAAACAGAGATTTGTGTGCTCATTTATCTCTGCACCTTTAGAAGGAGGGTGGCAGTTTTTACAGCTCACACCTCCTGGTGCGATCATAGCACTCTGTGTGTGTGTGTGTGTGTGTGTGTGTGTGTGTGTGTGTGTGTGTGTGTGTGTGTGTGTGTGTGTGTGTGTGTGTGTGTGTGTGTGTGTGTGTGTGTGTGTTACCTCACCTTGGACCTCCTTCTCTACCTGCTCTATTGGGCCGTGATTTCCTTTTTTTTGCAGTTCACGTTGTGCAGTCTATTAGCTTCTCTCACTCTGCAGTAAGCAAGAACGATTTAAATATCATGTTCCTTGAAAGCTTTGTTCTTTTTTCTCCTGCTAATTTATGGAGGAAACTAAAGCAGTGGGTGCATGGCTCATTTATACATAATGACATTCCTTGTGATGTCACTTCTCGTTATGTCACTGTCAGGATGAGACAGAGTGTAAGTAAGGAACATCCGATGAGGGCGACATTATGATATGCATGTACAGTACAGGTAGAGAAATTCACAGAGCAATCCTGTTATCTATACGGTACGTGTAGGAGGAGTGCCATCCTTTGAACATCAGGCCTTCTGATCTGGATTGCACTGAATATAGTGAATCGTTAAAGCGATATATCAGAATTTGAAAGCACTTGCTCATAGGATAACATTCAGTAAATGGAGGTAAGCACCCCCAGAGTCAAGTAGAATATCAAAGAAGATAAGCCAGTTACAGGTAACAGCTATACTTTCTTAAGCCACCTAAACAAACATCCCACCTTAAGAGAATCAATATCAGTGTGTACACCATATTGAGAATATTTTCACCGCTGTTAGATCGCTCTCTTTAAAGCCCCCAGACTCCTTTTGATAAACACAGTCATTATACATTGCAGAACATGGGCATTGCTGTGCTAAAGCTGCCTCAATCGATTGGTTTGTTGGTGTTATTGTTAAAACCCAACTAACCCTTCAAAACACTGTGTGCTGGAGGAAAGTGTCATACATAATCTGCTGTTGTTGTCAGATAGGGCTAGTGGCTTTACAGTAATAATAAATCATTGTGAATTATAAACGATAATGTCTGTACTTATAGTGATGATGTATATTGTATGTGTATGTTTTTATTATTTATCTATTTTTGTATGAACATTTTTAAGGGGTTCCATTCCCACATGGATGTGCCTATTGATTGATAAAGTATTACAATCTTGTTACCTTTTTATTAATTGACACAAGCAATATGTCAGCAGTAAAGAAAAATCATAAAATATTTCCATTTAAATTACAGGAGCAAGAATAGCCCTCCCTCTGTCTCTGTTGATCTGCTCGATTGAGAAAGAAATGGAAGCTTATTCATGACACCTTCCTGCAGCACTCAGCTGTTGACAGTCTGAGCTGGAAAAAGGGTTTGAAAGTGACTAAAATCTTCAAATTTTATGAAAAGTTTTTCCTCTAAAACAGAGCAGGCTGTGTGGTGAGTTCTGAAAGCCCACAAATATCTGCAACACGTGACAAAGATGTCATTCAGCAACCCCAATATGTATTATAGTACATGATATACTGCATATTTATACAGTATTTATTTATATGTACAATTTTAGCAAGTTTTTATATTGTCCTGTAAGCTAGTACAATGAAATTTCATTTTAATAGTACACTCTGTGTCTTGTTGAAATGACAATAAAGTATGTCTATGTCTAAGTCTAAGTCTAATATTGGTTAAATGAGACAAAACATTGGTATATTCTGCAAATGGTAATGGTTGTATCCACTGAAGGGATTTATCTTTCACAGGAGAAAGATTAAAAAAACATTAAACGAATGAACAATGGCCCAAAATAATGCATGAGGACAAACTGTAACCTTAAAAGATGTTGCATATTTGCATGCGATGTTGGCCTTCTCTACTTGTTTTATCACTAATTGAAGTACTTCAGATCAGTTTTTTTGTTTGACCCTTCACTCACTGGCAGTGTCTCTTTGTATTAATGCTAACAGTAAATATTAGAACATATTCACAGCCAATTCATTTTGCCCTGGCCTACAGTAAGTGTATGTGTCTAAGCTCATGGCAGTATTTGCCGTATGGAAGCCGTGGCCGCTTCCCCACCACTCTTGCAGTCGGGTAGTTCCGACAGCATCGGCACTTCATGTTGTTGGACGGAGATTTATGCTTCTGCTAAAGTGCACAAACAGTTGCTTGCTGTTATTGATTTGCCCTCTGGTCAATCCGTTAGCTCGAGTAAATTATGTCTTCGGGGAGCTGTTTAGAAGATCTCCTTTTTAAAGGAACATGATAATTCTCAGTTCACTACAAGTCATGGTATTATTTTTACAGAACTATCAGCTATTGATTTTTTACACTTCACTAACGATGCTTAGCTAACAGAGGTTGTATGCTGATTTGTCATTGGATGCTATTTTCTTTTAACATTATATTTAATAATGTCTTTAAATTCAAAGCTCCTGACAGAAAAAAAAGAAAAAAAAGAAATTAGCATCAATGTCTTTGAGAAAATACAGTATGGAGGCAAGAATTGACAAAAGTAATGTCCATCATGAGACATCAATATCCTAGCAACCATCTCCCAGGGGCCCTATAATCTACCCCATCTAGCCAATTAACAAGTGGTGAGGGTGTGAGGGGGGGGGGGTCATATCTCGGCTTCATACTGGGACTCGGATAACAGCTTCATCACTTCCACTCGACACCCAAGCTATTTTTGTGGCGTGTACAGGTGGCATCTTTCTCCCCGTTTTCATTCCTGCCTCATGATTTCATTAGGTGCAACGCCTCTTGTCAGTCGGATGTCTGGTGGGAAGGATCGATCTGGCCACCTGCCCGCCCGTAACCTGTTTCAGCTAGAGCGGCTCTGCATTGGTACAAAAGCAGAAACAGCACTGCTAGCAAGGTTATCCACTACATACCGCTGCAACTTAGCGAGAAAGGGCACAGCTTGAGCTTCCATGAATTGAATTGACGGAGAGAAAAAGCTTATTTCTGAAAGCTAATGTTCACAGTAGCTTGTTGTATCCGCCTTCATCTGGCAGAATCGTTCAGGTATGCACAGGATCAAATTCAGCCCTTCTTGGAAAAGGCCTCCGCAGTTTGACAGCCACCACTTTTGTTAAAGGTAGACACAACGTCAAAGCTCCATACCCCTGTGCTTTTTTGTTACTTCGCAGGGATGCCAGCTTGCAGTATCGCTGTTATTTCTTGGCACATAGGAAGCATACAGCAGCCCTGTTGAATTATTCAGAGGTTTTTTCCATAGTTACAGAGTTGACATTGAGCTGGCAGTGTCTTCTTTATTTGCGGGATCCCCCACGGAGAATGTACTACTGTATTCAGAAAGGTAGAGGGGCAGTCTCATATTCAAACGTTTTTTATGCAAATATAGTGCGTCAGAACAAAGGCTTCCATACTGTGCGCTAAATTAAACACGACATACATACAGAGACGCATTCTGCGAGGTAAACATATGCGTATGAACTGCAGTTGCACCAGAAACATATTCCTTCCACTCAATCAAGGCCAACTGAGTGATTCTGACAAGTGTGCCCCAACCTCTGTGGTATTATATGCTCACACCTCCACATGCGTAGGCATTGGCACAAATTAGCACAAGCAAGAGGTTGGCGTCCTGTGGGAGAGGCAGCTGTCAGTCTTCAGATCTATTCTTGGCTCTGAGGATCTTCACACAACTGGGGTAGTGAGCGAGTCTGACAGGTTTTATAGTAATCAATCATTTGTCCCACGGCTGCTTCACAATTTGTTTTGAGTGATGAGAAAGAGAATTAAAACAAGCCTTTTCTTTAGAGGTAAGAAAAGCTAGTGTTGTGTTCAAAGGATTGATGTCTATAGCATGACAAATAAAAATATGGCCAAACCATTCAAACTCAACCGTGAGAATTCTAAAAAGTGTCCTTTTTGCCCTTTCTCTTTATGTCCCCCACTGCCAACATGTCATGCAATTATATCTCAACATCCTAACAAGACCCCCCAGCGGACCACCAGTCAGTGACGCTGTCAATTTGGTAGCTGGGATGGCTCGAAATGTCTCATTACTCTGCTGAGCACGAGCAGCAGAAACTCCTCTCGACGAAGCACAGTTAACGCTGTGTGAACTGTCCTGCCCAAAGAAAGTCATTATAAGGGAATAACCCACGGGATCTGCAAATATCGCTATATGACCTTAGTCTCCACGATAAATAAATTACAGTGTGTGTTTTGACAGAGAACAGATGAGGAGGGTTGTTGAAGGTTCACTCTTGTCACTGCGCACCCTTTCTGCATGTGAATACATCCGTCCTCTGGTTTCGTTCGCTAGTTTTAAAAAACAGGTGTGTGGGATTTTAAAAATACAGTAATGCATTCGGTTGACATATAGCATCTGTCTGGATACATACTGTATGACCTATTTTACTGATGGGAGCAATTCAGGCCAAGTCAAATAAGATTCACTCAGATATACCCAGAATGTCAGGAAGATGTTTGCAAAGTAAAGGAAAAACTATCAAAAGCAACAGCAATAATAATAATTAAAAGTTGGATGTTTCAATTTTGAGGCTACATAATGAAATACAAAGGATTCACCCTGATTTCACCTTCCTTTCTCTGTTTTCATCATACACTTCAGCATGGCATGAAATGAAGGCAAGCATGAAAAGAGCTAACAGAAGGCGGTGGGTCAATGTGGTGGCATGATCACAGTCTGCTTTGCTTTGGCCTGCTGTGTGCATGTGTATGTGTGTGTAAGTGCATGCGGGTGTTTGAGTGTGTGCATACATGTGTGTGTGTGTGAGCTTTGAATGAAGCTTGGCTTTGATATCCATGTTCTCTGTCCAACACCTCCCACCTCCCATACTGTTGTCAAATCGGAATCCAAGAAGCATCCCCATAGGCTCTGAAAAGTGGGTCTGCACCTCAATATGCAATCGACCTACAAACGTTACTTTCTCAAATCCAGTTTGCTGAGTTGATTGATTTCTGAAGGCTTCATGTCTTATCATTTATTACACAGTTCCAAAGCCTCGCAGTTGCGGACAATTCTTTAAATGTATATACATTTACTGTAAGTTCTTAAACATGTTTTTGCCACCTTCCCACTCCTACAGCCACATGGTTTTGACTTACAATAGACTTGCTAAGGACATTTACATAAGAGCAGTCACATATACATGTAACAACTTGCCTGGAATATAACGCTTTAGAAAACAAAAGAAGAACAAAGGACAACAGGGAGTTAGTTCAAATATTGGTATTCCTCCCCCGTGTTTTGAAACACATTCTCTTTTGCTTTTGTGGTATATTTATTATCTCTTTGGGGAGAAGTTAAAACCAAAGATTCATGAAGCGAAATTGATTGATTCCTCAATGTCTCAGTTAGAAAGAAAGTTGACCCTACAGATAACAGCTAGACTCTGGGATTAACATACAAAAGACAATGTCTTTTCAGCAATACCGGTCAGTCGGTCCACTGCTGTGATCTAGTGCCGTGGATTGATATTACATTTTATACAGGGATTCATGGTCCCCAGAGGATGAGTCCTAATGACTTTGATCCTCCCCTTGCTTTTCATGTAGCGACATCATGAGGTTGACATGTCTTTGGTGAAACATCTCCACAATTATTGGGTTGATTGCTATGAAGTTTGATACAAACATTCATGTTCCCGTTAAGATGAACTAGAAAAAAAAACCTGTGACTTTTTTATCTAGAGTTAATAACTGAACTAATAACATACCCTTCAGCATTTGCTGTTCTTTTGGCTGCCTAGTGTGTACATACAAATGTATGAATTTGAGCTGTAACTTTGTTTAAGCATTTGCAGACAGAAGGAAATGTATTTGTTGTCTGTCCTTCATGTTTAAATCATTTAACTATAGGCTTCATTGATATTTCTTTAATATGCCGATTTCTGACTTTGGGGAATCCTCCTTTGATATTCCAGCATTTACTCAAACTGCCTTTGTGGCACTATAGATGATTTTAAAGAGATTATGAGATGATTTTGATTGTATTGTTCTCTAATTCAAAGCTTTATTAAAGCAGGGAAATGAAACAACAAATGTTTCAGTCCTAACTCATGGCATGATATTAACCGACTGTCTGGGAATATTGAGCCAAGACCTCATTTAGTTTGAGTGTAACACTAAAACAATCAATAAAATAAATGTTTCAAGACTAGCTTAAAATCAGCTTGTGTAAGCTTTTCTCCAACAATATCAGTCTGGAGTGCACAGTAATAATTACCATTCGTGTCATATTCCACTGCACATCCCATGTGAGCTCTTTCTTATTGCTATATTTCATTATTTTCTCATATATTTTTTTTACATCTGCCACCAGTTTATACGTATCTGTTATTTACAGGGAACAGAACATCAATGCTTGAAGCAAATAATAATTGTTTTTATTTCACAGTTGTTTTACTAGCATTTAAGTTCACAAAGACCACTAATTTCACAGCTCTTGTTTTCTAGTATTTCTAAATGAGCCGATACCTAATACTGTGATGGTTTTCATTCTTGTGATTTACCGCTTATCACCAAAGCTCATTTTAAACCTCTCGTTTTAGGAGGCGAGGCTGCAGAATATCCCCACTCTAGTATTTATTTGCTATTGGATTGTGATGTAAAACGTGATGCATTGTGGGAGGCTGTAATCAAATCCAGATACTGGCACTCCTGAGGGTGGGAAATCTAGCCATGTGATTGGAAAATGTATCTTAATAAAGTGACAGCTACATCATCAAGCTACCCCCCCTTAGAGCAACACCTTGCTCAGAACAACACATGTAGAAACACTGCGTTGCAGAAAGACACACCTGTGACACACAATCTCTAATAATAGCATCTCAAACCAGCAATATTAAAGCCCACAGCCTTCTTTCATGCTGCTTGCACTTTCCCCCAGGTGAGAATTCATTCTCAGATTGTCAGTTTTTTCGCATCCTCCCTCAAGAAAATCCACATAGCATGAGCTTAATCCACAAAATACAAAAGATTATCCACCACTACTACATGCACATGCCTGGATATTACTGTCAGAAGGGGATTTGCAAACAGAGATGAGACAAATGCAGATACACAATATATGGAGCATTAAATCATTACCTGCAGAGTATAATTCAGTAACACTGCAGCCTACCGCTATCCCACTGTGAAATGTATGTTAAATACTAAGGGTCAGCTCACTCAGATTATAAGAAAATTGGGTTTTAAAATGGAATCTAGTGGCATCCATTCATGCAGTTGCTTTTGGTTTAATTGAACAAAATGTTGAGGTACTACCCGGATATTGCTTTCATGGAATATTAGATCGTATTTAAAACAAATCAACAAAAACATTTTTGTTCCAGAAAGCGTGTCCGAGGAACTCTTGAAGTAGTTCCAATTAAATCATTAAAATGAGGTCTGTGGATCATCCAGAGTTAACGGAGTATGTGTGGGAAGAAAGTCTTTCATAGATTTTTTAAATGTAACTTCCAAACATTTGAGAAAGTTCTTCGACCTCCATTGTCTGGGGATTCAAGTAAACATCCTAAAGACAAATATTCTGCAAATAAAGCCATAAACAACTACCAAATTGGCTCTAAATCTTCAGTTTGTCTGTTTTTCTCTCTGTAATACTCAGTGGCTGGATTGAACCAGTTTAAACGGTGATTAGTCCAAAGTTTGTGTGGGCTGATATTCCTGTATTGAATTCCAGAAATCATAACCCTCAGGCTACTTTTCCATTGCTATTTGTGAACGTTGAAATGCTTTGCTAAAGCAACATGTTGGCTGGTAATTCCAGTTGAGTCTTTATTGTGCTCTTGATTATTTTACTATTTCAATCTGCACATTTTGATCCTAGGTTTCTACTTTCATCAACTTTTGACAGCTGATTTAATCTTTTCTTACTGAACTGTTACTCAGATGTATCTGTGTCTTGTTCTACTATTTCAGTTGCCAATCTTGTTGAACCATGGTACTGAGTTTTGTTTTTCATGTACAAAACAAACCCTTCATACGAAATAACATCTATTTGTCAAGAGGGCTTTTCTACAAGCTGAAAGCATGAAAGACCGTTCAAAAATAAAGAGTAGTTCTCTCAGCCATCTCACTGCACCCACTCAAGCTATTGTTGCATGCTTTTCTAAACTTTTGAATGGCAATGCTACATTAAAGTGGGCAATCGAGCGTTGTAAAATATCAACATCACAAACAAATACCTCAAAAAGAACAATATATTTAAATCAATGGCTTCTGTTGTGGATTGCATAGATGTGGAGGATATAGCGTCGTGTCCACCCCCTGTACATGTACTGTGATATACAGGGTGTTTCTCAATGTCGAGTAAAGCTGCTCCAGAGCCACTATTTCAAGCATACTACGTCATCGAGTGCCGCCGAAGTACTGTTCCAATCTCCAGCATACTTGGAATTCTACCGAGCCTGGCGTACTTCGTTTGGAGAAATCTCGAGGCTGCACATGTGTAGACTCTGCGGTCTTAAAATCCCCACAATGCTTTGCGCACGGACCAATTTCCCCAAATCTGTGGCGGAAAATGTAAGGCGGGGCCTCTCATATGACGCACACCAGCACACTTGCTCGCCTGTTCCACTCTTTGTTTTCCGAATGCCAGGAAAGATTTTTGCCTCGCTTCTGAAGCAAGTGACTCGGAAGACATGTGCTATCAAGCAAGCGTACTCGAGATTGAGAAACACCCAGTGACTCAACAAGGGAATTTACTTAAGCCTCAAAAGGATTCTAGAAACATTTGTAAATCATCAAATCCCCTGAGTCATCGTGAGCAATCGACATGTGCTGGATAGATAAAAAATCTTCAGTATCTTAAATTCCCCCTGTTTCTGCTTAAAGGCACTCTGTATTTTAGAGTATATTCAATAACACAAATCAAACGTAATAAAACAGAACAGACCTTTAGTTAGCTTCTAAACTGTGGAAACTACACAAGTAATAAACCTTAACTAAGTGCACCCGTTTACTTGCTTAATCTATAAATATTAAGCAAGTAAACATGCTTTCCAAACTACCTTTTAAAATATGCCTTGTTTGCCAAAATACAGACGAAAGGAAAGAGATAGATTCCAAACAAACAATATTGTTGTTTTTGCTGAACTGAGCTCAATTAAACTGCACAGACATTGAACCCTGTGCATTGTTCTGAGTAATGAGCCTTCGTCACATGCTGCTATAGCTCATATTTAAGTGGCAGTAAATAAAGCTGTCCACTAAACCCGGTGGATTTCCTCAGACACAAAAGGTACATGGCCCTCTGTCATAATGCGAAATATTGCTTGCCCAGCTAAGTGGAAAAATGGCACTGTTTAGTCCACAGATAGAAGAGGGAGGAAAGTGTATCTGCTAAATGTACCAGCAGACGGTTTATTGCAAAAATAGATAACTTCAGGTCTACAGCATCTGCAGAGTTGTGCTTCTATAATTCTTTTGGCTCAGAGGTTTGATTTGGATGAGACTGTGTTTATGTGTACTCTGATTTCTCCGAGATCAAATGATAAAAAGCGTTTGATATAAAGTTCAAGGAGAAAGAGATCGGAGCTCAACCCTCTCCCCTTCTGTCGTGACATTTTTGGTAATCTGATGTTTAGTTATTGGTTGAGTTTGTTTTAATTTCATACAGAATACATTTTGTTGTCTCTTTTTAGATGTATATACTTTCTCTTTCTGTCACGTCTGACATCTGCTGAGCAGCACTCAGAACAGGAGTCTTGGACTGGTATTAGTGCTGAGATGGGTGCTGATCGGAATCTGATGTGTGTGTGTGTGTGTGTGTGTGTGTGTGTGTGTGTGTGTGTGTGTGTGTGTGTGTGTGTGTGTGTGTGTGTGTGTGTGTGTGTGTGTGTGTGTGTGTGTGTTTGAGAGCCTTTAAGCCTGTGTTTTTATGAACCCTGTTAGTTGTTGGCCTTCTTTTACAGTACGTCAGTCTGTGTCTAGTTAGTGAGAACACACACACAAACCCCCACACACACATACACACACACACACACACACACACACACACACACACACACACACACACACACACACACACACTAAAAGCTTTCCGAACTCTTCTCGCACCCTTCACCTATCCTCGGTTCATCCCACATCATGGAAAGTTGGCTCCCGTCCGGCTCTTTCTTTCTTTCTCTCTCCTACACTTCTCTATCTCTCTCTCTCTCGGTCTGTCTTTGCTGCGATCATACGGTATGGCTTTGAGCGGATGAATAAGGAAACAAACGGCTGCTTCTTACGCTGGAATATTACTGGTGAGGAGATATGCTCAGACATGACACCATGGGTTCAATCCCTCTCTGCTACTCAATGTCGGTAGGTTTTATTAAGATGAGGGTACAAATTTGCTGTAAAACAAAGACATCTAATGAGTTATATTCCTAATCTCATTCATCACTGGAGCATCATCCAGAGGATCCATATATCCTCCTTCTCTACCATTACCCTCCCTGCATCTGTTCCTTCCATAACTATAACTATTGCTTAAAGGTCACCTATCATGCTATTTTTAGGCAATAGCATAGGTCTCAGATATATACAAATACATAAAAAACATGTCTATGAAGTGTTTTGCTCAAAATACCAAACAGATCACCCATTC